>NC_048926.1:65592399-65670155 GCF_011077185.1 Oxyura jamaicensis
AAAATAATAATAATAATAAATAAAATAAAATAAAATAAAATAAAATAAAATAAAATAAAATAAAATAAAATAAAATAAAATATGCTTTGAGACGGGAAGGCTATTTTATCTCTGATACAGTAATCAGGTGGCCTCATTTTGTCTTTAATAAAAAAAGAAACACCTAAAACACCACATGTATTACATTCAATCAGAAACTCTGCTATCTTTTATCATCATTTTCTAACAGGATTATGATGCTCTCAGCACCATAGCTATTATGAGCTCTGATAAGGTTACAGCAGATACACGGAATTACAATGCCTGTTGTTCAAAAAAATTAGACTCAGCTTCACACAACAGAAGGCTGAACCGTGCAGAGCTCAGATCAGTTTTGACCAGAAAAGAAAGAGACATACAGGAGCAGAAAACAGGAGGAACAAGGAGCTTCATGAAAAGGTCAGGCAGCTTCATGAGTCACATGCACTTTATCTCAATGGAAAGCTCAGTACAAGTAAAAAACAATGCACAAAAAAGCAGTGTAAGAAGAAAATAAATAATGCTTTGAGGTTTAACCCAGTCATGTCGACTGATGCAAGCTGTAATTCAGTTTCTATTTTCTATAGGAACCCGCTGTCCTAATAACATTGGTGCCAGACTGCAAACTGTAGTATCATTCTAACACATCCATTTTCTTTTATTTTCATTTTTATTTTTTATTTGTTTAGAATTTTCCCTAATTTTTTAAGGACAGGTAATTATTTGGGTAAAGTAGGACCAGGCCTCAGCAATGGACTGTGATTGTTTTCCTTACACTTATAGTAACTTTTTTTTCAATTAGCTATTCATAGATACACAAACCTATAACTACTTACTCAGTTTTTTATGTAGTCCACAGAACTCCTAGAACGCCAACAGCAAGACTTTTCTGCCAGCATCATTTCTTTCCACAATCAAGGTTCAGTGGGACCCAGGTGAAATCTGGGTGCAACCAAAGACTTCCTTACCACTCCAAATCCTTCATTAACTACTGACAGTACTACTCTAAAATATGCTAGAAGTAATTTACATGGAACTACATTCATAGTCTACTATATTTTTCCTGATGTCAGATCAGCTTATGTCCAATGCTGTCTATGTCAATCTACTGGGCATACAGCTGATGGTCTAAAGGAGAGAATTCTTCACTGCAGAGGAATCGTCACGGAGAATTCATTCGCGTAAGAGCAAGAAAGGTATCTGCACCAGATGAAGTAGAAGAAAAAAACACTGCGGGAATTGGAAGATATTAATATTTCCTTTCTCCATTTACCCTTTCAAACACCATGAACAGAAAGAGAATGCTGCAATGAGACTTACCCATTCTTTACACAGATCTTTACTCACATTATAACGAAGCAATGTTATATAAAGGAGAGTCATCGCTTCCTAAACGCTGCTTTACCCCTGACACTTATGAAGTGGAACAGAAAGTATACTTCCAGTGAAACTAACCTCTGTCAGGGTATAACATTACATTATTTTGAAGAGGTTTATTAAAAAACATTTTTAAAAAAATCTAGATTATGAGTATTATTAGTATTTGTTATACTACTGAGTTCTTCCATTTTACAAAGCATTTTAATTTCTTAGGATGATTATTGATTTAAGGACAGTTGCTTTTACAAGTAGTACAGTCCAACAGACACAAACACAAATAGCCTTTAGGAGTATAACATGCAATTATAGGTGGACAACTATAGCTCTAAGGAGGTGGGAATAAGCATTAGAAGGGGTAGCAGGACATGCAATTTCTCTATCTGAAGTTGCTCTTGTTTACCTCTCTCATTTCTCCCTTCCTCCCCCATTTTACTTGTTTTAATGTTCTTTGATTATGAATGCACTTGTCAACATTTAAAGAGCTGTTATCTGTAATTATTGGTGACATCTGGAAGATGTATTGAACTTCACTGAAATAAACTAATTAAGAACAATTCTGGTGAATAGAAAGCATAAAATTCAGCAAAGTTCTTTGAAGCCAACACCTATAGATAGCGAGCTTATATAACTTCCCTCATCTGTTATTACTACACTCCTGCTTTAGTTAAGAGGACCCATAAATGACTGAAGAGGACACACGTCTGTGGAACTGCAGTCTCCTGTTTGGCGGGTGGAGGTAATTGCTAGGCAGCAGGAAGACTGCAATGAATGTAAGGGCCATAATTAAAGACACAGCAATTTACACAGCCAGATTTAGCACTAACTCAAGTATTCCAGAAAACAAAGAACTGAATTCTTACCTGCAATAGCTAGAAAGTCTCACATCCAGGCTTTACATTGCTGTCCAGAAAGCACCTTATTTACATGCACACACAATTAATCAAAACACTATAAAACATGTATTGCAATAAACAGCAGACAACCTTGCTCTTGTCTGCATTAAGAGTATAAGAGCATAGCAGTGTAAAAAACTTTACTGCTAAGATGCTTTTAAAAGTCTCATCTCCCAGAGAATTTAGCAGCATCACTTAAAGAGCTAACACATTTGGCACGCAAGTGGGGCTTTGCAATATATGGTAAGAGTACTTATTCCTAGCAAAGAAAATAATTCAAAACAGCAGATACCCTGACCAAAAAAAAAAAAAAAGTGGTGAACAACTGACTTGTTCCTCCTTGTCTCCTCTATGCCTTGTGTAGAAATGGATGTTAACAGGATGCTTTAACTGTTGCTGCTGAATAATGAGAAAAGTCCCAAAAATTGCTCCAGAAGAAAGGTGTAAAACCAGAAGGTATAAAACCAGAATTATACCATTCCAGAAGAAATCAGCTGAGAATCTTCCGAACTGAAACAACCACCTGCTAAACCGACTAACATTTCCTTGAATATATTTTTAAAATACTTCATTACTTGTTTCTGGGGATGCTCTTAGAAGCCAGCATCCACAAATGTTTTCACATGCTAGGAGGAAAGCAAAAAGTAAAACTTCCAAATTGTTTCAGGTATGTATGTGACCCAGCAAAGTGTTTGTTGGAATGAGAAAACAACTGGAGAAAATAGTTCAGGACAGGGATGAAATCAACACACCAAAAGCATCAGTAGCAGCTATTCAGGCCACAAAACAGATGAAATAATTAAACACCTAAATTGTGCTCCTAGAAAGCCAAGTCTACTGTGATATTATGAGGTGTACTCAATCAGCCTTCATTAGGAGAGTAGAAGGAAGAGCCTTTTACACTAAAGTACGGAGGACTTTCCGTTCCATATAAGAGTAACACCTATTAGTAAGCCACTCCACCGAAGTTAGCTAAAATCAGGCAAAAGTCTAGCATGTACATTTCAAATATCAATGTAATTTTGGAATGTATCTTCTGTATTTTTAGTCAAGGCCAATATTGGAGATACAACTTAGATCTGTGTCTGACAGAAATCAACACAAAAGTACTTAAAATTCACACAGCTCTTATGCAACTCTTTCCTTCTCACGAAGCACATTTCGTGAACTGATGTTACTTAGCAGAGTGAACTCCAACCTACTAATCTGCTCAGTGGCAGCAGGCTTCAGGGCTTCAGCAATTCAACAGCACCAAACAACTTCCCTTGCATGAGTGTCTTTGCTCCCCACTTCCAAAGGGGGAGACAGCAGTCTCTTCCATCCCTGTAGAGCAGTTCCTCATAGAGCAAAAAACATCATATTCTTAATGAATATAACTGCTGTCCTAGACACAAAAATCCCAATATATTCTGTGGTGGTGCAGCCTCACCTCAAGCACCGTGTGCAGGTTTGGGCACCTTCTTATGTATAAGAAGGATAAAAAACTATTAGTGAGTGTCCAAAGGCATGCAACCAAGATGGTGAAGGGTCTGAAGGGAAAGGTGTATGAGGAGCAGCTGAGGTCCCTTGGTTTGTTCAGCCCAGAGCAGAGCAGGCTGAGGGGAGGCCTCATGGCGGCCTGCAGCTCCCTCACGAGGGGAGCGGAGGGGCAGGCGCTGAGCTCTGCTCTCTGGGGACAGCAACAGGACCTAAGGGAACGGCATGGAGCTGGGACAGGGGAGGGTCAGGGTGGGGGTTAGGGAAAGGTTCTGCCCCCAGAGGGTGGTGGGGCACTGGGACAGGCTGCCCGGGGAAGTGGTCACAGCACTGAGCCTGGGAGAGTTCAAGAAGTGTTTGTACAATGCTGTCAGACATACGGTCTGATTTTTGGGTGGTGCTGTGTGGAAGCAGGGGTTGGACTCAGTGATCCTTATGGGTCCATTCCAACTCAGCATATTTTATGATTCTGTGAATATTTTCAAGTAGCATGTGCATGTACACACAGAACTGCAACAAATCAATTTTTCTAATACAGTATTTTTATAGAAATTCATAGAAGACACCTTTCTGTATCTGTTACAAAGTTGCTTGATAAAGAGGAGCTATGCAGTGCAAGCAATGATTAGGTCTAACATGGAAATAACTGCTGCAGAAAAAGCACTTAAGGGCATTTCTTCAGTCATGAGCATTGGATGGCCTCTTTGAGGTGGCAAATATCACACTTGTCCTGTTTCCAATCTACTTGGAAAGTGACCTTTTACATGGGCAGATAGCGAGAGGACAAGGGGGAATGGTTTTAAACTAAAAGAGGGGAGATTTAGATGAGAGGTTCGGAGGAAATGCTTCACTCAGAGGGTGGTGAGGCACTGGCACAGGTTGCCCAGAGAAGCTGTGGATGCCCCATTCCTGGAGGTGTTCAAGGCCAGGTTGGAGGGGGTGACATCCCCGCCCGGGGGGGGGGGGGCGGCCCCGCCCCCCCAGAACTGGATGGTCTTTATGGTCCCTACCAAGCCAAGCCATTCTGTGATTCTATTCATGAAGTGATTTATGAGACACTCTAGCTGATGTGTCAGTTTCATATTTCTGTCTTGATCAAAACATAGCTGACAGTATAGCTGAGAGGAAATACTTTTATGAAGAATTTGACTCAGTAGTACAATGTGTAACATCTGTCCTCCAACTGCCAAACTCATCTGCAATCCTAACAAGTTCTTTAATAGCTACAGTCTACTCAGGCAGCCAGGGAAGTGATGCCAACTCCTAGTTCAGGGTTATAAATAAATAAATGTTCTCCAGTCCCAGGTGTTCAGGTGGCAAGCAGTATGTAAAAGCATAGTTTCTTCAGGAAATCATATACACATGGCTATCACAGTTCTACCCATATATACAAAATTAGTAATTCACTCATATCTGTTACCATGATGCTGGCCTTCATGAGAATTAATCTATGTCAGTGAAAGCCTTCAGTGCTAAGCCTTCAGTAACACCTATCAAACAAAAATGTTTCCCATAAAGAATTAATGCTTACCACTTCCTCCTAGCCTCTCTTTTAATGCAACGCTGCATACAGAATCACAAAGCAGTCAAGGCTGAATCAGATCTCTGTAGGTCATCAGGTCCAACTTTCCTGCTCAGGCAGGAAAGAACCTAGAACAGGATGCCCAGGGCCATGCTCAGACAGCTTCTTAAGTTCTTGAAGAAGGAAGACTCCACGGCCGCTCTGGCAACCTGTGCCAGTGCTCATGCACCTGCACAGCAAAGTGTTTCCTGATGTTCACAGAGATCCTCCTGGGTCACAAATTGCACCCATTGTCTCTTGTCCTGGCGGCACTGGGTAACACTGGAAAGAAGCTGCTTCTGTCCTCTTTGCACCGTTCCTCCCCACCCACCCCACCCCTCCAATTTTCAGGCTGAACAGTCCCCAGTTTCCCAGCCTTCCCTCACAGGGATAACTACACTCCAGCACTCCAGTCCCTTCATCTTATCTGTGGCCCTTCATTGACTCTCACCAGTATGTTCATCTTTCTTATACTGTGGAACCCAGAACGGGACCCAGCTCTCCAGCTATGGCCTCACCAGTGCTGAGTAGAGAGAGGGGAAGGATCACCTCCCTCCACCTGCTAGCAGTGCTTTGCCTAATGAAGCCCATGATACCATCAGCCTTCTTTGTAGCAAGGGCACACTGCCTGCTCATGTTCAGTTTGGTGTCCACCAGGAATCCATGGTCCTTTTCTGCCAAGCTGCTTTCTAGGTGGATGGTCCCCAGCATACATTGATGCATGGGGTCATTTTTCTCCAGGTGCAGGACTTCGCACTTCTCCTTGTTGAGCTTCATGAAGCTCCTGTTGACTCATTTCCCCAGCCTGTCCAGGTCCTTCTGGAAGTATTTGACAACAACTACCATTTCATTTGACCTCATCATTTAACTCGACTACCTCAAAGAGGGAGAAAATAGCACAATTGGAAAGGCAGGAGAAAAAAAAAAAAAAAGTTTGAATCTGGCCCCCCATAAAAAAAACACATGATCCTTGTCTTCATTCAGCAGTAGGTATTTACAGGCTAGAAGTGTTAATGACACTGATGGGAAAGATGCAGATTATAAAAGTAAGCATGTACATGCCATAGCAGTACAGCAACTCTCTCAACTGGTAGGGTAGCTACCTCTTCTAATTTCAGCTGTCCTATACTCTTAAGTAGTAACAAACCTTCGTTTCCTAGTGCTCAACATTAAAACATTTTTTTCCCCAGTATGAAAGAGTGAATAAACAGATAAACCTGTTTTTAAAAAACATCTTCTGCAGTACTTGAGCAATTCTTTTAGTAAAAATGTGCTTGGAAATGCTCTCTTGTTTTTTCAAACAAAGACAGAAAGCCTTTAGAGTTCAGTGTGAAAAACCCCTAATTAAAATAATGAGGGATCCATCTCAGAAAGCCTTTTTGAATTTCTGTGTAAATTGTAACAGAAACTTATAAAAAAAAGTGACTGCCTGAAACAGGTTGACAGAGCTACACTTCAAGTATCTTCTTCTGTACAGAAAAAAAAAATGGCAAGATGCAAACAAATGGAACAGAATTTTCCAGTTATTTCACTGGGATTGTGGGAGCTTAAGATAAAAAATATTAATTTTAATTATAAGCCAGTATGTTCTAAGAAATTAGGATGTCTAACTAAGGTGATACAAATGAGAAATAAGACAGAAAATATTAAAGAGGTATATTCATTTAATTTTCATTAGAATTAATATAGAAATATATGCATCTTTATAAGAACTACATACCTTTTATTCAGAGAAAGATGTACAATGAGAAAAGTATGATTCTGTACTGATGCTGAGAAACAAAGAAGGAACACTATTAACGGTTACGGTCATTTCATAATTGTGTCTACAGCAATTAAAATAGCTTGTATATTAGCAGTTTAATGAATCAGTACATTAATGTTACGTAGTCTACAAAGTGTTTTAATCATTGCTTCTGAAGTAATTGAAGTTTCTGTTTTCTGAAGTTCTTCACTACTGTGGTAGATGATTGAGCAATTCAGAGTTTGGCATAATCTTTCAGGATTGTTTCCAGTTTCTGGCTCAGCATGATGTTCCCCTTCACTTTTAGCTTACCAGAAAAGAATGCCTACAGAAAGCAAAGAAAGGAAAAAGTGTATTCAATTGCACAATTCAAAGAATTGCTATCTCCAAACAAAAAGCCGAAGAAACTTGTGGCTGTTTAATGCTTCTGTGAAAGCCTTCAGTGAGAAACCCCTACTGGTTTGGGATTTTTAAAAGAAACACAATCTAAGATCCAATTTAATGGCATCCATAATCACCATTTTCAATCTAGAGCACTGGAAAGACCTTGTTTACCAACCAAAAAAGCAAAACCAAGCCAAACAACCAAAAATTTAGTGGCCTCAATTTCTTTCCTAAACACAGCACAGACAACTTCATCTGGTGTAAGCCAAACTTCTTTGCAGAAGCTGACAAAAACTTTGCAGATGCACAAAAATAAAGCTTCCAGTCTTCTCCTCCTTATGCAAGAGAAGTTCATATATCCTTGCCTTACTAAAAAGGCATCCACTTGTTCAAATTTGTAACAATTCCAAACGGGAACTTTCACAATACACACACATGCATATTCTGAAGAAATGTAATGGCTTTATACATAGTATATTGCAACATACAAAAAATAGACAATACAGGGAACAGATTTTGTTATGTTTGCAGAATCAGAGATCACTGACTATTCTCACTGAAATGCTGGTACATCGCATTCATATTGTCCCTAGTTCAAAAAGCTATATACGCTGTTTCAATCTAGTTCTTTTTTCTTTTAAACTCGTTTTGCTGTGCTGTGGTTTTGCAATTTGAGAGCTCTTTGAAAGTTCTCAAAACAGCATGCTTTTGCATAGTTCCATTAACTTGAAATACATTCAATTAAGGTAGAAAGAGACAACAGAACAGAATTTGAATAGATGCACAGAGCTCCTTTAGATTAAAAACTTCACAGAACTCCAAGGAAATACTAATGCCTAAGAATAGATAATATGCCTAAAATTGCAATCATTGTTTTCTAGCTTTCTGGTGATGACATGTCAACATCTTGTTTATGCCCTATTCCTGCTATATACAGAGGGTCACAAAGGTTTTTACTTATGTGGTATGTAGGACTTAAATATTTGCCACCAACATTAGTCTCCAATTTTAAAAACAAAGCCCCCAACAACTTCTGCTTGGGATCAAAGAAAAGCAAATGTTTGATTCTCAATGAGCTGATTAAACTTTTCATTTGCTCAAGCTTTAATCTGTAAGCTGATGTTAAACTTGTGAGAATTTAATTTATTTTTACACAAGGCATTTTTATACTGGTGAAATCAGTAGTTTTAAGCAGTTGATTACCCCAAGAAGCTGAAAGCACCAACTTAAGAAAGTAGCCTTTCTTAAATGTTTCCCTTAAAAACTACCTCATTTGGGTGAAGTTTGCCCAGTTTCAATGTGTCTGCATTCACGCACTGACAGTGATTTTTCTTTGCATCAGTAGTAGCAGTAAATCAAAGCACTGCAATAAATACCAACTTCCTGTAATACCGATCAAAACATCCCTAGTGGCAAAACCAATGAACCCTAACCTTGCAAATCATATTGTGAAGTGCCAAAAAACAAACTAAAAAATAATTTTGCACTGCTAGGCTTTATTTATGTCATTCGAGATACCTTTGTCTTCCTTAGAGGTAAAGATGGCATAAATTCTTTACCATGCCTTCTGATTAATTTAGTACAAGGTTATATGTGCTTATACCTAATTTGAATCTGGTTTGCACTGTCAAACATCCTGAGTTGAGTGTTTTGGAATGCAAACAAACATGATCCCAGAACTGAACTAAAATAAACAGTAATTTCCCAGGCAAGTTAGTGCATCCATGACACAAAAGTTTTACCTTTTGGGGGTTGGTCTTTTGTTGCACCACATCCATAAAATCTTGGTCTGAGAGAGTGAAGGTAGTATCAGCAGAACTTCTTGCAGGTCCTTGATACACAGCCCCAGAGCCATTCTTCAAGTCAATTGCTGAGAAAGAGAAGCAAAAACAGTTTTAGTTCAAAATAAAGATGAAATTCTCAGTTTAAATAACACTCCTCTCTATATTATTACAAAGTATCCAATCTAAACATAAACATCAAGCTAAGTTACATAGAAAATAGTGTTTTTATGTTGTTATTTTTATATTCTTCTTTAATGAAAGTAAGTAACAGAATAGGGGGAAAAATATCTATTCCAGTACTGTTCTAGCAACAGTTAATCATGCACAGATAGTAACAAAGTGCTTTCATCCTCTAGGTTAATAGCTAAGCAATTGAACAGTAGTAAATTCAAAATTCAAACTCTTTTAAGAAAGTGGAGATTAAGAAAGTTTGTAGTTGATATTTTTAGAGCAGGTAAGACAGGCCAGAAGAGACACTCAAAATGTAGTTAACAAATCCGTAGCAGATAAGACAGGCCAGAAGAGACACTCAAAATGTAGTTAACAAATCCGTATTTCAGTCACAAGCACATTGTTTTATAGAAATCTAAGTGAGAACAATCCCTACATCACCTGAAAAAAGATCTGTCCTTTCATTGTTATGAATAGATATAACTTAGGTATCAGCATTGCACTACCCTTCTCCAAGATCACTGATGTTTCTGTAGCTCAGACATTAGTCTTCAGAAAAGAAAACAGCATACATTTCCTAATCATTTCCAGTGTCTGCTTCTTCAGTAACTATGCTAGATGAACTTTCGATATTCATTCAGATAGAAATTATACTATCTCTCTCCTTAAAGTATGCTTTGAAACAGCGCAAATGATTAAGGGACGCATGCATATAAGTTCGGTTATTTTGTTTTATCATTGTTCCATGCACGTTGGTTTTAATAATTTCATTGTCATCAACATAATTTAACACAGCATGGGAGAAGACTGTTACTAGTTTGGATGAGAACTTTAGTAGATGAAAGGGAAAAAAAATCTATTGATATAAAGGCAGGAAAATACTCATTTAAAGTAAACCAGAGACAATTGCTCAATACTAAAACATCTCTGGAAGGAATAAAACAATGGATTGTTATGAAAGTTTTCAGTTAAATCTCAGCTTTCTGGTTAGTTCTAAAAGCCATGTAGAGACAACCTAGCTAACAGGGAGGGGAACTTACAGCAAGGACTGAGATTTTGAAATTCTTGCAAACAGCACAAAACACTTCAGAGTCAAAAGAAATAACGAGTGCAAATAACACAAAAACTTCACATTAGCAGCGAACTTTGAGGATTTTAAATTAGCATCATATATTCAGAGAAATGAATGTGGTAGCTTTCAAATACATGGTAGCATTTTCCATATTTTGCCCAACAGGCAATGCAGCACATTGTGCTTGGTGGAAAGAGCATTTAAAGCCTTGCCAAACATCTGTCGTCCTTTTCTTGAAAGCCAAAAATTCTCCTAAGTGCCTGGAGCTTCAGAGTGTTATTTTCCCACACCAAGTGGCCCGCCAAAATTATCTATTACAAGGCTAACACTATCCAGTATTGTGTCGTTTGTTTAGAAGAATATTTTGACAGGGTGTGCTCTGCCAGCTCTTTCTCATATTTTGCAAATACCCAGCATTTTCCTTTACACCTTTTCCATTTGGCCCCCTCTTTTTTAAGCACAAAACAAGATCATTACCAAAGAACATGACATCTCTAATCACAGACTTAAGATTGCCAAACAGTTTCTTTTAGTTGCCAAAATTTATGACACTTGTCTAATGGTAGAGATTTATTTCTGCATAAACTGCCTCATGCTTATTTTTTTCAAGTAATATTTCTGAAAGGTTAAGGTGAACTAAACAGATTGACAATAGCTTTTTTCTGTCTGACACAGTTAAGCCTTTCAATTTTTGAAATCTCTTGTAAGTAATATTTAGCCAGTTATAATAAAACTAGAAAGAGAATTGAGCGTACAGTCCTGTTCAGTGAGAAAAGTGACATAACAGATAATTATTATCCACTTCATTTTAAGGTGAATTGTAATTTCAGGGATTGGTTTAATGGACACCACTAGCTTGACAGTGTGGTGGTTTTACCATGCTAGGCAGTTGAACGCCACAACCGCTCTCTCACTCCCCCTCCTCAGATGAGGAGGGGAAGAAGTAAAGGGAAGAACAACTCACAGGTTGAGATAAGGATGATTTAATTAAAGAGGGGAATATATATATATATATATATATATATATAAATATATTATTAAGGAAATATTATTATTAATTAAACAATTCAACTAAAGGAAAAAAAGGGAAAGGGGAAGAGGGGAAGAGGGGAAAGGGAATAACTAAACAAAACAAGTAAAGGCTATGTGGAAGTGCAGAGGAAAGAAATTACTCTCTACTTCCCACAAATGAGCGATGCTTGACCACGTCCTTGAAGCAGGGCCTCAACGCACGTAGCCGGTGTTCGGGAGGAGGACAGACGTCTTCACAATGAGAGCCCACCCCTCCCCTCTTCTTCCTTTTTCCACCTTTTATTGCTGAGTGTGACATCATATGGTATGGAATATCCCTTTGGTTGGTTTAGGTCAGCTGCCCTGCTGATGTTTCTTTCTCACTTTTTGGCCACCCCCTAGGAGGGTCAGAGAGAGTCCTGATGCTGTGCCAGCACTTCTCAGCAGCAGACACAACAGTAGTGTGATACCACTGCTGTTCTAGCTACACGTGTAGAGCGCAGCACTGTATGGGCTGCTGCAGGGAAAGGTAACATCCCAGCCAGACCCAGTACAGACAGTAAGAAAAGAAAATTGACTACTGAGCACAAGATGAACAATCTGCCTGTCCATCATAAAAAGAACTATATCATACCAGTAGTTAAGATACCACTGTTCAAGTTACAAATAAACCTAAGTAACATTGTAGACTTTGATGACCTCTTGAAAATCATTTATGTATTTTTTTATTTCTGTACGCTTCACAGCTAGTGAAACAAAACAGATGAGTTCTGCTTCTTGCCAAATCACTTTCCCCTACACATATGCCAAAAAAAAAAAAAAAAGTCAAATATTTTGGTTGCGAAGCTTCACAGTATTCATGTGATGAAAATTTGCTAAAGAAAAAAAAGAGCAAAAAATGTTTGTCAGGGATTAGGGCCACTACAGTCTTCCTATACCTTCTGTGATTGTGGGTAAGAGCTGTGTAACATGCCTTTAATCCCAAACCCCTGCTATATAGTCTAACATTATAAGTAAGCCTTTAAACGTCACTCCCATGGGTTACTCAGGTCCAGATTAGTACGAAGTTTCACAGAGGATACCATCTCCTAAGGTTAACCAGCCTTAACTGATAAGGAGCTCTTACAATACACCTCTGCTCAAACACTAGCACTGTGATGAACCATACCAATGGTGAGCTCAGTTTGAGGCACACAAAAAGCATTGATCAGCAAGCCCTGGTGTCCTGAGTTGAGATCAACTGGCTGCCAGGTGCCCACCCAACCGCCCTCTCACTCCTCCTCCACAGCAGGACAGGGGAAGAAAATATGCAAAAGCTTGAGGGTTGAGATAAGGACATACCATTCACCAATTACTATAATTGGCAAAACAGACTTGACTTGGTGAAGATTAATTTTATTTATTGCCAATTAAAATTTGGGTAGGATAGCAAGAAACAAAATCCCAACAAAAAACACTTTCATCCTCCCAGGCTCAACTTCACTCATGACTCTGAGCAGTGCTGGGGGATGGAGAATAGGGGTTGTGGTCAGTCCACAGCAATTCCTCTCCGGTTCTCCTTCCACCTCACTCTTCTCCCCTGTAGGTTCCCCAGGAGAACCTGTTCCTGTGTAGGTTCTCCATAGGCCACAGCTTCCTTCAGGGCACATCCAACTGCTGTGGCGTGGGGTCCTCCACAGGCTGCAGGGTGCAAATCTGCTCTGCCCGGGTACACCATGGGCTTCAGGACAACAACCTGCTTCATCATGGTCTTCTCCACAGACTGCAGGGGAATCTCCATTCCAATACCAAGAACACTTTTTCCCCCTTCTGCTTCAATGACATTGGTGTCTACAAAAGCACGAGTCTCATCTTGTGCTTCATTATGCATGCATTACATTTTTGGTTGTCCCTGCCTTTCCCAGATTCTTCCAGAAGGGAAGCCAGATGCTGAAAATGCCTGACATAACATCTCTTAAGACACAACAGACCCTCTTCTCCTCTACTAAGCCCCGGCTGGAAAAACAGTTTTGATACATCTCATCAAATATATTGATTAATCAGTCTCACCATCGTGAAGTTCAGATGACATGAAATTAGAGTTAAAAAGTTGTGACTCAGGAAATTCTAAGAACTCTGAATAAGATACATAATCCATTGTTGCAAGCCTTGTTCTCCTCTATTTCACATCCAAATCTCAAGGACGCTGTTTATCAATCTACATCTAAAATTAATTGTAAACTCTCCAAGCACAAGTATGTCTGTAAATACTGCATGCTCATGGTACCAAGGATAAAATTTTATTTAATCACAACAAATCTTTAATCCATCTCAAATTAAGACATACTAGTTTTGTTTTTTGTTTTTTAAAGAGGAGCTATCTAATAGTATGTTCTTTTCTAGAAAGATGAAAACTGTGATTTCCATTTCTACTTTATTCTTTTAAACAGTATCGCTATATCTGCTACAGAAGACACACACACACACACAAAAAAAAAATAATCACAGCATCCACGAACGAAATCTGTAACAACCAATACTGCCTTTTTCGAGAAGCATCATCTCCTGTTACTTGACAAGTTTCCCCACCTCCACCTTGTTCACTTCCTTTCTTTTAAGCTTGTTAAAAAACTAAGTGTTCCTTTCTGGTGTACAATGATCAAAACCACGGCATACACTGGTCTTTTGAAGAGAGGAAATAAATTAATTCCTTACAGATAGGGAAAACTACCCCCAGAATTTTGCCTGTTCATTTTTTGCAGGAAAAAAAGGGGTATTAGAAACATATATGATCATTTTTCTCATCTCCCAACATATACCCAGATTATTCAGATCATAACTGAGGTTAAACTACAGCACCAATATGCAGACAAGTGAACATAAACTAGCAATGAAAGAAATAAGCTGAATGCCAGAGCAGATTCCAAGCATCAGAGCAGAACATCTCTAGCTTTCCAAAAGGATTTAAGACCAAAGAAGGTGCCTTTTCAGTGGATGAAGCAGTAGCCATCTTTCAAATTTTTGTTTTTAATTGTATATATTACATATTACAGGTAATTAAACACCTATGAATTATTATCCTCCATAAGATGGTCTTGTCAGAGTAAAAATAAAAAAGCCCAAAATGACAGACAAAAACTCTACACAGTTCAATAGCTGGTAGTCCAAAAGCTAGAGAGTCTGTCATTTGTGGTATGAGTTTTGCCTTGCTTGTTAAGACTGCCCTACCATCCTTAAGAGAAAGCTATCAAGGGGACAGACTTTGTGTCTTTTTGATGTGTTTTTTTTTGTTTGTTTGTTTTTAAATTCTGCCTCACAGAGGATAAGTAACGACCATACAAGGCTCATTCTAAAAGTAAATGGAATGAAGTGTCACCCACTCTTCATTGCCCAGAGTCACTCATGTCATAAATTATTAAGCAATTTCCCAGTGAAATCAGTGGCATGCACAATCAAACACACATAATGATTTCTCTGCAGTTTTTCTACAGAAGTTTTATTTTTCCAAGAACTGAAAAGGAACAGAAGTATTTTCTGCCTTCAGCAGTGCCTTCAGAAGCATGATTAAAAAGCAACACAAGGGGAAAATCCTGACTACCATTATAGAGAGCCAGTAACTATCAGCTAATAAATCTCAGTGGCTATGTCTTCTATCTATGGAAAGAGAACTTGAAATTAAGTAGCTTAGCTCTAAACAAAGACAAATATTTTATAAGTACTGAAAACAACAGAAGCAATTGTTGTACAGTAATAAATATGCAGGAGAGACCAAAGCATGCTTTAGGTACTAAAGCTAACTGGAGAAGCCGAAATCAAAGCTGTGGGGTCTCTAATGAGAATTCTGTTTAAAAAAAAGATCCAGCACTGCTAAGCTTATGGTCTTGATACTGTCAAAATCTATATTGATTTATGTCCATTTTTAGCAGCCTCTTAAATTAGAGCAACTTGTTTCTTTAAAGAAAAAACACTAATTAAGATCAAATGTCAATGTATACAGCTCAACGTTTTTCAAATACTGAATGAGCTATCCAAAATTTCATATCCTGAGTACAAGACTGGTGTTTCTATATCCATAGTTTCACACAACCTACAGAAAGCTAAATAAAAGTAAAGGTCATTGCTGATTAAACAGACTAGTGTTACTAATATTAGTACTATCATCATAAGTGCCTCCATAACAACAGTTACAGAGTTCATAAATCCTATTTAATTTAAAGTAATAAAAAATAATCTCGTCTTACTGTGCAGAAGAGATCAAAAGGCTACAGTTACAATTAAAACACTAAAAGCAAATATAAATTAAAAGTTTGGAAACACCAGAATGACTGCCTAGATGAGAAAATTTTACAGCAGTCCTTAATACTGCTGCTTTCTCTTATCTGCTTCCCTCCCACGCTCCTCACAGATCTGGAAAGCTCAAGGACATTAGCAGAAGATGCTGGAGCTACAATTATCAAGTGAGACATCAATGAGCTGCAGGGCCCAGATTGTTTCTAGCACTGTCAATTGCTGCAGTTTTCACAACAACACTAAGCTGTGCAAAAGTGACAAGTCAAAAGATGAGAAGACAAGACAGCACAACTAGGTAACGGGTTTCACGCAGGAAAGAGCCTAGCAGGTAGCCCAAGAGTACCATAAGCACTACTTGTAAGGTCCTAGGAGGCCCTTAGAAGTAGAGGCTTAAAAAGAAGATGGATAATGAAATAATTAGCATTAACTCAAAGCTTACAACAAAACAAAAAACTCTCACAAATTAATCCACCTCCTGACATTTCACTTGTTCCAATTATAGTATGTCAAGAATTCTGAACACAGAGCGAAGCGGTATGCAATATTTACCTACAAGAACCAAATTCTAAACTAATTTTAATTTCATATTTTTCTCTGCTTGTATGTCATGGGATGTCGATCTCAAAAGAACAATTTTACTTTAAGAATGAGATTTCAAAATTATTACAAGCTAAATTAGCATAATGTTTAGAAAACTGATTTACAGTTAGTTTACACAGGAGATCAACTAAAAAAAACACTGGGCCAAATTAAAATGAGGTTTAGAGAAGTGAAATTCTATGGACGAAATTGACTAATGTCAAAAATAAAACTTTTGAATGCTTGTCTCTGTTTAGCTTGTGTTTTTAATTATGTTGTGGTTTAACCTGCAAAGCAACTAAGCAACACATAGCAGTTTGCTTACTTCCCTATCACATCCACAACAATGGGATGGAGGGAGAGAATAATCATGGGTTTTAGAAGTTTAGTAACTTCCATTACTGAACATTAACTGACAACCCCATTACTTGCGTATTCAGTACACAGTCAGATTTTTAGTAGATTCATCTACTACTTTAAGCTTATTTTCAAGATAACAGTTGAATTAGAAAAAGTATAACTAATCTTGTTTCATTAAAAAATGCATCAGGACATCATACAAAACTATGACTTACTCCATTGCATTGCTGTTTTTCCATCTTTAGTTATGTCCCACTGGAATATGGCATTTACTTTCTTTACCAATTCATTTCCAATCTCTTTGACGCGACGGCCTATTTCTTCAAACACAAGGTCACTCTGCAGCCCTGCAGTCTTAAAAAAAATATGAAGAATTTGAAATTGAAAGCTCTGTTCAAAAGGGAACAAATATGACTATCAGTTCAAGCATTGTGTCCAAAAAAGTGTCTATTGCAGAATTATTAAGAGTAATTGAGATGTCTTCCACCACAAATAATTACCTCTAGCAATTGTCAGCATTAGAGAGTACATTCAAGCAGAAAATGTTTCAGGGACTCTTGCTTGAGAATTATTTCATCTCTTGCTTTTACAGTTTTCATCATTTATCACTGTAATTTAAGATAAGCTTTATAATTAGGGTTCCTTAACAGTTTCTAAATTGTCCTTTATTCCACTTAGAGGATAACCATTGCCACTTTTTCCAGACTGAATAGCACGTTAGTTTTCAGAACACAAAAAAATATTTTCACCAGTATGTTACTTTAATAGAATGTGAAAGATTTTCAGAGGCTTCACTCTGAAAACAGTCAGAATTCAGAGCATCACAGAACACTTATCAATTAAGAGCGGGAATAGTTACATTCACATTTTTAACTTTTCCAAACGTGTAATGTTTTGCAAGCCTTTCATTGCTTTACTTCAATTAATGGATAAAATGCTATGCTTCAGGAAGCTCTATCAGTGACATTCTTCATCCAACTGGAATTGAAGTAAAGAAGTTCTCATAGATTTATTTTTTCTGCTGTACCTACCCACACACCTGAATGTAGTACTCCTCACACTTCAATTTTTTCATCTCCACAGTTAAGATTAACAAACGTTTTCCATGATATAACATGGTTTCTGGTGACATCTAAATTTGCCAACCTACATTCACACAGATAGGTTTCCCCTGGTAGATGACTGCCTTACAGTCAGGAGACACTTCTGCTAAAGCACCTTAATTTCTCAGAGTAAGCTTTAAAAAAAAAAGTTAATCTGCCCACATTAAATAAACCCATGCAATTATTTCACTGAAAAGTTCTAATGCTTAAGTGTTTGAATCTCAAACATAGATTTGGCAATAGTTCAGAACGTCAGAGGACTAAATGCAACCAGTGAACAGAAACCGGTTCCGGGAATATATCACAAGCTTTATGTGAATGTTGCTATCTCAGTATTTCATAAGGTTCAATGCATTGAAGTTTCATCTCAACCTTTGCAGACAAAAATCAATGAAGCACACAAACAAACAAACAAACAAGTAAAATAATTTTATTAAGGCAATGTACTGTGCACCCTAGAGACCATGTTAAGAACTCTGAAAATCCTCAGTGCTGCACGTGCAATTTTGTCTTTTGACGCAAGTCCAGTACCCCAAGCATATACCAGTACCCCATCAGTGTGTAACTGATGACAAGTTACACACACACTACAAAGTGCAGTGTGTTAGGTGACATGCGTAAACAGTACTCAGAGCCTTGTTTCAAAATAATTTAAATTACAAAACCACTATTTTCTGTGAGTACACCATTTCATTTTCACATATTCTTTTCTACACTTTACAGCTCAACTGGTATAAAGCACTTCAAACTGCATCATCTATTATCTATATCCTAAAATGTTGGTGTTTTCTCCCCAAAATAGATCCATGACCTCCTAGACAAAAAAACAAAGTATGTGTTCACCTTTCTGAATTCATACTCATTTAATCATTGTGAATAAGACTAGAAAATGCTTCTATTATTTTTCCCACGTTTTTTGCAAAAATAAAGCTTAACCATGCTGCTTTAAAAATTAAGGCTACTGTTGCTTACCCTACCTTCAAAGGCTCCCGAGCAAAAGCCTTATCGACAGCTGAAGTTAGATCCACATAGCCCCCTGCAATAGCAATGTCTCCAGTCTCCTTGACCTGTGATAGGGAAAAATTGCATTTAAGAGGTAATTACTTGGCAAAAAAATCACTAGAAGGAGCCTTCTTTACATTTTAAACTCAGAGATTAAGAAAGCAAAATATAAAGATTCCAGGGAAAAAATAATAATTACAAATGCATTGTAAGGCAGATTAGTAATAATACCATTTGCAAAAGTCTCTGTAAATGAAACAACTAATTGCTTCTTCACAAATTATTCCAAAAGATAGACATTTTTCTGTTTAGAAAGTTATCTAAAAACCTTATGTATCTGAAAAAATATCTCCTCTGTTATAAATTAACTGTTAATGTTACTTCCCAAATAGCTCTGACAAAAACACACTTCTAAAATGTTATTCCTTGATGGACTTATGAAGTTGACAAGGGTTCATCTACAGCCTCAGTATCTCTAGGCATCTTACACTGCTACTTGCATTACAAATGGTTTTATAAACACCATAAGATCAGAACAATTGCAAGGAGAAAGAAGGAAAAATATCTGCATTCCTTTCAGTTTTATTTTTTGAAATAGTTCAGTCAGAGAAGAAACCATATTTCATTTTGGCAGTGTGTCTTTAAAGCGGCCTGACATACAAACCATTTTGACCATCTGAGAGCAAACAAGGCAGCAGCAAAATGATTCACTGACAATGCTACGGGTTACATGATAAATAGAAGAATACGCAAAATCATATCCTAGTTTATCACAAGTGAAATTAACACAAAAAGACTGTCTGTATATTAAAGACTATGCAAGTCTAGCCTAACAGCTTGTCACCACCACCACACTTCAGGCAGTGCTGAAAATGGATTTAAACCACCCTATCAAAGTTAAATGCATACTTTTAGTTCGATTTAACCGTTGTGGGCTACAAGTATGGATAGCTTAATTGTTGACTAACCTGAGCTACAATAAGAAAAAAAAAAAAAACCTTTGCACAACTGCTTTGAGCAAAGTAACTGTTGAAACAACATGGTTTTCTATAATCCTGTTAAGCACCACAATTTGTCTTCAAACTGTTATTCTACAATGAAGCTTGCTAAAAAATCTGTACCAAAATCTCCCAAAACTCTGCATATAATGCTAATACTAAACCAAGCACAGCAACAAATCCAGCTTCTGAACACAGCAAAGCATCCTATTCTGTTTACAAATTTCAAAGGGCTGGGAAGCATACCATGAATACTGTTGGTTTTAGACTGTACATGTAAACCCTCAAAAGTAAATATGAGGTCTAGAAATTCTCTCAGGACTGACTGGTAGTAGCTTTTAAACATAGCTACAAGCCTCCACATTTCTAGTACTGCAGCTATGTAGTTGCTCCAAACCTCATTTGTGGCATCCAAACTGTCCTGTTTACTGGCTACTAGTAACCAGAGATGGAGAGTTTGTACATAGCAGCCTTGACGTTATCAGCATTCTGAAATTGTATAGCCGCTAGCACTCATCAGGTCTGCCAACAAAATTTACCTTCAGTCAACATCTATATCAAATCAACATCAAATCTATATCCCTGTGGAAATGGTTATCCTACGTCTTTGTGATGATTCCCCTCATTCAATTTTGCCTGCCTAATCCTCTCTTCAGTTGCAAGTATTGGGGCTGTTGTACTCACTGATAAACAGCTTGGCTGCATTTTTACAGACAGGGGTAGCAAAACTTTGGCTAGCCAAAGCAACGTAGAATGCATATGCATAAACCAATGCATACTGAAAAATACCAGTGACAAATCACAGTTTAAGAAAATGCTAGTGCTATAGCATGCTACAGCATGCTACAACAGAAACCAAGACAATTTACTTTTCAACAGAAACCAAGACAATTTACTTTTCACCTCTACATGAAGTATTTTCTCCTACTAATGGTATTTTCTACTACTTTAGGATACTCATACAAAATGCTAACAGCAAAACCAAAGAAAATTGTGTAATATAAGAAGTGAATTTATAGAGGAGTAAGATCTGTTTTATTGTACTTAATATGTTTAGCTGCTATGAAACTGCTGTTAAGCAAGCTCATCTGCGAAGATGCAGCTGAAGTTTAACTAAGTTTAATCTACACTTTTAGAAGTTCATCTTCATTAACTAACCATCAACAGTCCATTTATGCTAGCTGAATAAATGTTAAAAAAGAAATGCACGCACAAGGCTAAAATTAACTGCAGAAAACAAATACAAACTATACTGGTTTGAGAATGACTTTTTTTTTTTTTTAGCTTTTCCACAGTGGACGAACACAGAAAACATAATACATTGAACTGAGTTCTGCTAACTATTTAATATAAGGAGAAAAAGAAGTCCTATAATAATGCTTTTGCTATTTTACCAGAATCTTTGTGAAACAATGAAATAAGTAAAAATATTCATAAATAATTAAGAATATTCAATTCCATTCATTTCATTTCTTTCCAGAACCTTCTTCAACGGTGTGTTTCATGAGCTGCTTTTTTCACTTCCCATCATATCCACAGTCTTTCACACAAGCCATATGTTTCACTAAAGTCACCATGGTGACCGCATTCTGACCTTGGTCTGAAAATGGATTCTATCTCCTTCCTTCCACATTTCTGTTTGTAAAGTCTGCCCTGGAATGACTGGCTTTGCAAAGCGCACCTTAAAAAAAAAAAAAAAAAAAAGAACAGATGTGTCATACAAAGCTTAGATGCATAGGGCTTTACTAAAATTAAAAAAAGAGAAAATGAGTCAGCTAGCAATGCAAAATATCTAAAGATTTAAGTAGACATACTAGGTAGGGCATTAAAATGCAGGCAACAATAACTAAAAGCACTTGTGGCAGTCAGAACAATGCAAAACTTATTCCTACCATAAAGAATTTGCCACATTTTTTGGTACTAAGACTAAAGTACGGTAATTAATTATTAAGAATGAAGCCACAGACCTTGATTGCCTTGAATCTGGTCACATCATTATTTGCAAACTGCTTCAAAACGTTTCTCGCAGCAAACCCAAAGGTGCATAGTCCATGAAGTATGGGCTTCTGAAATCCTATTTCAAAAATTAACATTTTAGTGTTTCCAGCATTAGGAGTTTGCATGCATCTTCTACAAATATCCATGTTTTATTCATAGTATTTTCCTTCAGTAATGTTCTTTAAATTAGGTTAAAAAAATAAAAAGGACTATGTTACTGAAGAAACATCTGCTACTACTTGTTGTTTCCCCTTGAGGCATAGGAATGTATTCACTGAGAACTGACACTTCAACACTGCATATGCCAGACTCACAAGTAGAATGAGACCCTTCTGAAGAGGTGACATAATGAAACTAAGGAGAACATCTGTGTTAGCATACATGCACGGACACACCAGATACACAGTTAAATAGATGTGTGTGGATGGTAAGAGGTATTATAAGGATGGAAAAGTGGTTTAATTAATATTATTTGATGTTTCCCATTTTGAATTCTTATTTATGGGTGACAAATTCCTTCATATTTAGTACACACTTCAAGATTAACGTTTTTAATTTTTTTCTCCTCCTAAACAAGGAAAAGTTCAGATATTCTGAACAAACCTAACAAAAAAATTAAAAAATGCTATAAATTTCTTATGTTGACATTTTTGGTCAGGCTTCCTTGCACCACCACGCTTTGGAGCAGAAGCTGAATCTTGGCAGAGTACAAATTTTATATTAGCAATGCATCTTTTTCCAGTCCAGCCAAAGTCTGACAAAATAAGCCTTTAAAAATTGGCCTGAGATTAAAGCACAATAGTTACGTTTTAAAGATACTGCTTGTACTGAGTACGTTCTGATCCCTTAGCAGGTTGCTCTGACCTAACTGGGCATGTGAACAGTAATTGTTCATGCTTGCAGTCTATGGATTGAAGACAGGTCTGTCCAGACTTGGCTCTGAAAATAGTTGCTTTGCCTGGAACTCATCTGCCACTCTCAGCTGTCACAATCTGTTTTTCCTGAGCTCTAAACTACTCCTCACAGCATCTGCACAGCATGAAAAGTTGTCCCAAGGGACAACAGCTGGGAGAAAAACAAAAAAGGGGGGGAAGTAAAGGAGAGGGATAGGAGAAAGTCTGGCCTAAGGAGAATCAGAAGATAAAAGAAGAAAAAGAAAACACCTTCAAGACAGAGACAAAAAGGCCGCCAGGACTCAATGTAGGGAAAGATGGGAATTCTGAGACACAGCCCAAAGGAAAGACAAGTCTTGTAGGAGGCAGGATGAGAAACAGAAATTGTGACTGGTTAGGTTAGGAAGAGAGATATGACAGAAGGGCAGGCTGAAAAGAGCATGAGTCTGTTTTCTCTCTGTAATAACTATTTAATTCTGATCATTCTGCCATTTCTTTTCAGTGAAATATTTGAATACGCATGCTTTAATAACATTTTTGTTTTGTACCCTGAACACAAACTATTTCTGGAATGAAATAATACCTCGGAGTCGATTTTAAAACAAATTATAAATTGTAATGGTATCGGTATTCAGTATCTCACATACAAAATGGTGGAGTGACAGTCAGCTGTTTAAAAGCTTAGTTAATTCACCATTCAAGAGCCAAGAATTACCACTATCGTCAAAGCTCGACAACAGACTTCATGTTCAGTCTTATTTTCCCTGGCATTTTCATGATACAAAAAACACAAACTCAAAGGAAAATCCTGAAGTTACCTTTTACCTAGACTAAAATGAAAGCAAAACTAATGTTTTTTTTCACATTCCAGCATCTTAGAAATATTCACATGCTACAGGAATAAAGGCACAAAAATATAAACACGTGGGTTTTTTTTTAGTATCTTCTGTGAAACACTGCCTACAGGAAGGCTTGGAATCACCTGAGTATGTTAAGCTTAATGCTCGCTTTTCAACACATACCAGTAAGAGCCAGTGAGTTAAAGCACTCAGAGAACTTATAAGACAAGAATGAATTTGAAAATTTCCCCCTCCCCAAAAAGACTTCTGCATAACTAGAAGAAATGCTTGTGGACGATCACTTCAATAAGTTTCTTTTTAATCTAAGCATAAATCTGTTAGGTGTCTATAGGTATTTGATTAGGAGACTGCCATAGTTGCAGAACCCAGCATTTTTCTGTTCAGACAAGCTCCTACAGAGTTAATTTTGTTTTTCACTTTAAGCACCAGTGCTCTTGGCACATCGAAAAAATTTACTCCTTTTGTAGGGATTTTTTATGTGGCATTACATAAACGACCAACCTCCTGTGCTACTAAGAGGTCCAGTTAAGCAATTTTACAAGAAAGTGCTACCAAAATCCCTTTCTCCGCTTTCTGCTTTTATTTACTGGGATTGAGAAGACTACAAAGAAGCAGAAAAAAAAATCCTTCAAGACCAACATGATCTCAAAATCATTTAGATGGAATCATCTATGAAAAATGTTACATATTTCCCTCTGAAGCTTTTGAAAGTCAATTGAATTATATCTATTTATGAAAACAGAGATTGCACATATGTAAAGGTGGCAAAATATAAACTCTACTATTAAAACAGAAGACAGACTTCCACTGCAGGTAAGAGTCCAGGCACCAAACCACACGTTCCTAGCTCCAAGAAGCAATGCTTCAAAGTGAGGTGTCACACACAATTTTGAAGACATCTAAGGGGGACTTAAAGAACTTCTATGGAAAAGCATTGTTTTTCCCAGCTTCTTAAAGTCTTACAAACCTAGTGAAATATATATATGTATATTTACATCATCATTTACCCAAACATTAATAAAACAGCATCTCTCAACTTACCTCCAAGCGCAGCAAAACTTGGATCAACATGTAAAGGATTCCAATCCCCACTAAGCCGATATAAGGCAGCCTGCAGAAACAGAGAAAGAAAATGGGAGCACAGCTAGGCTTGTAGAAACCAGCAGAAGCCACAGAAAACTATAAACAAACTTATCACGATCAAGTTCAGTAGTTTAGATAATAAACTCTATGATAAAACAGTTAAAACATAAATTAATGTTATTGTATAGACAAACCACCAAAAGTCCAGGGTGAAGTACCATGAACTGTGTGTAATGTTGGTACCCAAAGTAATACAACTGCTTAATGAGAGGAAAAATCAGCATATTCTGCTGACTGATAGATCCATCTTTACTAAAATTTGACAACAGTAAAGTAACACCTTTCTTAGAATTTGACAGTAGGTTCTTTTGCTTGAAGAGTTGTCCTACATAAGATTTTTAAATTACATATGAAAACATTCAAAACTAAGTAAAAAACACTACCATGCGTTTTCAACTGAGTCGCTATGATACTGTTCCCTCACCAGCTTCATGCACAGCCAATCCCATGTTAAACAAATAAATAAAAATATCAAAGTGGTAGGCCAAGCTTTCTAGAAGACTTGCACTTTATGTTAAACATTCTCTTTCACTAGCAAAAAGACAAATCAAATCTAGAAGAGCAAGCCAAATGGACTGCCAAGTACTCCTATGTCAGAGGCCATTCAAGCAGGGCATCCAAGAAGTGTGCGGTGAAACATGCAGTGCTATTTGAGAGGGGTAACAAGGAAGCATACGGAGATAAAGGGAGTGATGTAAATATTTACACTCTGTCACATCTAAGGCAACTGGAGTGAACAACAGAGAAAGAAAATTGCAAAGGGGCTAGTAGTTACTATCTGTGGAGAGTACCTGCTCTTTTCACACACCATTAGAACCACAGAATGGTTTGTGTCATCTTTGTGGACCTCCTCTGGACCTCCTCATTCTAACAGGTCCATGTCCGTCTAAGGCTGTGAGCCCCAGTGCTGGATATGACACTCCAGCTGGAGCCACAAGAGCTGAGTAGAGAGGGAAAATCCCCTCCCTCACCCTGTTGGTCATGCTGCTTTTGATGCAGCCCAGGATATGGTTGGCTTTCTGGGCTGCAAGTGCACATTGTCAGCTCATGTTGAGCTTCTCATTAACCAACACCCCCACGTCCTTCTCAATCCATTGTCTGCCCAGCCTGTATTTGTGCTTGGGATTGCCCTGACCCAGGTGCAGGACTTGCACTTGGCCTTGTTGAACCTCATGAGGTTCTCACAAGCCCACCTCTCGACTCTGTCCAGGTCCCTCTGTATGGCATCCCTTCCTTCCAGCATGTCAAACCACACAGCTTGGTGTCAAGCTGTCTGATCTCAATTCTCACACCAGTAGAAGAAAAATTGGGAATTGCGAGTGGCACCACACACCCACTCTCAAACACAGAAAACACACAACAGCAGGGGTTCAGAGAACATGTACATCCTGCTCTTACGATTTGATGCGTTTCCACCTGCCCTCACTGAGAAGCAGTTACAACTGTGTTTTCACTATCAGAAGCCAGAAATAAGCAGCAGCTCTGAGGTGCCACTAGACTCCTTGCTAAGAGCTGTATGTTGTCTTAATGACACCAACATCAAAATTACACATGAGGAAAGACACTAAGTGGGAAGCAGAACCTTATTTCCAACCTTTTTTTTTTTAATGACAATTTAAAGGAAGTTGCAATTGACAGAATTACACAGAGTATCACCCTTCATTACTGAAGTTTCCTTTCCATAGAGCCTAAAACATAACAGTAAATCCCCACTCTTAAGAACTAGAAAATAAAAGTTGTCAGATGTGAACTGCACAAAATCATTAAATGACTTTTAAGTAAAATTCTGAGGTCACTGTTTTATTCTTTTAATTTGAATTGTTAAAAAAGCTGTTGGTTGTTTTCATAAAGTAACTGTTTCAGTCAATTTTAAATCAAGTTAAATTTGAATTTTAATTCAAACTAATTACCATTTAACTGTGGCGATGGAAAATTCTATTTACATTTTTGAAAAGAGACCAAATCTCAACTTAAATCTTGCTGTGCAGCTGTTGTTGCTGTACATAAGAACTAAAGCTGTAGTAAGAACTAGCCATTTATTTAGGGCGATAATAAGTACTACTCGGGAAACAATACCTCTATCAAATACCTTTCCAAATAACTGTAGTGAATAATATTAGTATTTCACTAACAAATAAATGTAGCATTTAGGAAAGAAATAATTTCAGAAAATTAAATGTGATCAATGTATTTTACAAAAAATCTGACAAGAATATCGCATATACTTGTTTTTTGTTGTTTTCAGCAACTGGAGTAGCACTGGTCACAGCTAGAAAACACACACGCTGCACTGAGTAACACAGTTACACAGCAGGTTACTTCAGATTGAGTGCAGCCAAGTTAGGCCTGCCAGATTTTATACAATTAACAGTCTCTGCTATTAATTGTATAAAATGCATTCCACATTAGTACAAAATTGTTTTAAAACCTTGTTGGCTCTACTTTCTGTATTCCTACAGTAATGACATTTCTTTAAGTCTTGAGTGATAGCTTAAAAAAAAGTGATGCATCCTTGGAGGATGACAAGAGTCAATTGATGTGGGGCATTAGATTGAAGTCAGTCATAATATGGTTAGATTGTTCTCCAATTAATAGCACGAACTGTCAGGTCTCATCTCCTAACAATTTAGGAGTTCTGCCAGACCACAGAAGGAAAGGCGATATTCAACCTGTCTGTGCCAATTTTTCAGTCTTGCCGGCAGACTACAATAAAGGTCAGTGGTAAAGCTAACAAAAAAGGAAGCCAGCTCTCCAAATATTTTGTCTTCTAATTTGGGAGATGAGAGAGCTTTGCCCCAGAGCTTATATTTCAAAGCACTTCTGTGCGTACGTGCATGTGTATTTATGTGTACGTGTGTATATTTTACTGAACAGTTTATTTAAACAACAGAAAGGAGCAAAGCCATCTAAAAGAGAAAACAGTCACAAATCTCACCTACACATTTCAATAAGCTCACATTTACCTAAAGAACAGTGAATGTTTCCAGTTAGAAGTGTCAATGCTTCAGAGGCTCAAATTGAGCACAGTACTTAAATAATTCACTGTACTTAAAACTAAGCAGTTACACATCACCTGAGATCCCCATTTGTCATAGCTTCTTTTTATTTAACTGTCTTTTTAAGCTTAAGTATAGATGTTGAGAATGAGCGATCAGAAGAAATCAGCACATAAAAAGGTAAAACTCTTTGTTGCTTCAGAAAACCAACCATTTTTTCCCCACTGAAGTAGACCCATGTGGAAAATGGAATAGATACTATTAGCTGTCCATAACAGCTTCCAATGCCTAAATATGTCCCGTGGAAATCTGGTTCACATGATTCTATTTTTTAACAAGACTGCAACTAAGAAATATAAATGTACAGCTTCTTAAGACTATTTAAGTTTGAGATTAAATGTTCTTTCTTGTCTGGACTACCTAAATACAACCTTATTCCTTAGGTCCTTATTCTGGATACCTTAGACACCTTCAGGAATAAGAATTATTTAGAATAATCAACCAAAATACCTTCACAGTCACAGGTATAAACAGTAATAGGTATAATAGGTATGGAGTGGCTCTACATCTTTTCTCCTTATCCCACGTTATTCACATCTTTACTTTTATCCCTATCACATATTTTTCAACTTTAAAATCAAGTTATATACTCTCTGGCACACACTTCATAGAACATTAGCTATTTATGAGAAGCATGGCAAATGTACAATAAGCATTTCCTTTATCGAGGCCTCTCTTAATTAAAAATGTACAAACCACTCCAGCTTACGGAGCTTCAAATAGAATAGCCATTTTTATGTCCTTTGATAAGATATGCACAGACAAGGCGAGAAAACAAACTCTTGGTAATCAAGAGCATCTTGTTTAAATAAAATAAATGCTAACCTCATACTGTTTTTTGTTTTTTATCATCTTACCACACAAAATTCTAGTATATTCTAGTGTAATCAAAGCCTTCAACTATTTTTCAAAATCAGCACTATTAGAAAATTATAGTTTGATCTTCCCAACAGGGATAAACACATTAAAAAAAAAGTTGAAGCATCATAATATATGTCAACAAGCTTCTTAAGTATAAGTGCTCACACACTACACAATTCCAACGGTCTGAAGAATGCCAGGTCTGCATACCATAATCTCTAGATAAATTAAGAAAACATTATCAAGTCTTTGCAATAGTTTCACATCCCTTTGTTTTGCCTGTATCTTTCTTTGTTGTTGAGCACATTTTGTCTGCCATGCTCTGTGTATCTTTGAACATACCGCAGCATTTCATTCTTCCCATTATAAAAGAAATTATTTATGCTACAAACAGCAAAAATCACCTGAGGCTCTCGGGAGGTTCTCTTGCTCTGTACTCTGAAGTTAATTTAAATTTACATGTTTTCAGGCAATGCTGTACCACAATCTTTACAGAGCAGGACATAAAAAAATATTTGTCCTGTAACCATATTTTCCCCATCCATGAACATGCTTTCATCATCATCTCTCTCACATGAGCATATCACACTCATTCAAAAAACAGCCTTCAAAACATCCCCCTCCTGTGATTTTTTCTTCTCATCTTCTAAAAATACGAATAAAATCCTCTCCAAGGAAACAAATATAAGCTGGAAATAACCAAAGTTTATGTACATTGTCACAACGTGACAATTACTTATTTTACCTACATCTATGTTTTCTAAAAGCACACACAAATATTTACATATGCTTAGAAAGAAAGCATAAATGCAATGTGTTGTATAAAAGATGACTTTCCACAGGCGATTACCAACATCCCAATTAAAGAGAAACTTGTAAGGGTCTTAACACTTCGTACTCAAAATAAAGCATTTTCTTATAGTACTGAACCTGTTGACAACAGGTAGACAACATTTTATGGTAGGTTTCAGTTTAATAATGCATGAAGCTTTTAAGTGCTTCCCATGCATGTCTTTCTTTCCAAGATGTGTTTTTAATAAGGTTTTATTGCAAAGACCACTCTTTTACAAGAAACTAATTTTTTATGTAATTGTCTTCACAATTATTTCCACTTAGATTAGGAACTGCAGTTTTGACAAAACGTGAGACAGGGAAAAGCTGAACTCAAGTAGCTAGACAACAGCAGGACAAGCAAGAGGACAGCAGGACTGAGCGTCACTCAGAACAGAGGGAGACGCCTGAAGGCTTAGGCACAGGGTGCTGATGACACTACCTAAAAACATGGTAGGTGTCATTTCTTTTTTCTCTTTTAGAAAAAAACAGGAAGCAATCGTGTTTTAGAGGGGAAAAAAAGGAAGAAACAATGAAAAGCAGCACTTTTTCAGCACTTTCTTCAGGTCTTGTCAGTTAATGTTTTATCTATACCTGGAGCAGTCTTCACGCAGCTTGTGTATCTTAAATCCTATCAGATTAGTCTAAGTACAGATTTATTAAATCTTTCCAAAAAGATCTGTGAATAAATCCAAAATCATTTTATTTCCTAAACTGTTTTTTCTATGCTGCTTATTGCATCACTTTCTGGAAAAGCACCATCAGACAGTATATGCCACTCCTTTGAACACGCTCTGTGGAACTAAAATGCCTCAAACATTTTATAAACATCTTTACTTTATAGACTGAAAACGATAAGACAGCAGAAAAGGTCATAATTGTCAGCAGCACAAACAAATTCTGGCTCTCCAATTTAACAGTTGAAGGCCTAATTCTTCAAAGTGCATCGTATTTTCAAAGTACACTTTACAAGTTCAAAACAGAGCTCCTGTGAATTTCATTTTCAGCATGCTCTCAGGTACGAAGTTTCATCTTCCCAACCTATAAGCACCTGTGCTGATTAAAGAGTACCTGTGCCTGAGTACTTTGGGATATATGCATAAACAGTTGCCTACTGACCATAAACAATGATACAGAAAACGCAAAGAAAATCCACTGTGGAAGAACTGCAACTCCAACCGGTCACTAACCATGACATCCGTTTCCTCTCATTAATATTTCTCAGAACACTACTGCTTGCAGCAGTAAGACAGGAAAACACACTTCTAACTCTATCTCAATTCATGCCCAGAGCCCCCTCCTTGCCTGTATAAAGAGCTCTTGAAAGTAATTCATACCTGCATGACTAAAACCTGCACCACAAAGCATTGCATACACAGTGGATTAAAGCTTGCTTTGTGTGTATATTTATATCTGGAATGTTTATATCTTAAAGTATCTGCCATGTTTTAACTGTTACTATTGCTTTCCAAATAATAATTACACGATATCAATAAAGCCATCCCTCTCAACATGCCAATATCAGTCTCAGTTTCATTTTCTTTCACAAGGAATTTTTTAAAAAAATCTTTGAAACCAAGATATTCCAATTTTCCAGACCCTGGTAATCAGGTATCAGAGCTAGTATGTACTGGAGATACACAGGGTGCGTGGAGAAGTAGCTTCAGGAGCAATTCAGACCACATGACACTGTTTTGCAGAGACATGCTGGGGGCATAGCTACATGCACACAGGTTGCCCAAAGCAATGGAAGGTTGAGACATTATGTTATTCAAAATCTAAATAGTATTTTCTACCTCTTTGCTTTGTCTACTTTTCCCTATCAATATAAGCAACACAAAACACTCCAAGTCAGAATGCAAAGTGGAAGACAATTTTTCAATCAGTAGCCCTTTCTTAAAATAGTACATATTTTACTGAAATAAGATGACATTAGCAAAAACTTAGAAGTCCTGCAAACTCCACCTGTTACAGCTTTTAAGTAAAGTTTAAGTACTTTAAGTAAAATTAAAACATCTTGAAAAATCCATTTAATGGGCTACTGTGATAGTGCATACTGACTGTGACACTGTGTATGCCAAATAATAATTTTGATATAGACAGATAACAGTTCTAATAGATAACTGCAATAACAGATCATACCACACAATTATCAGAATGCTGTATTTCCAAGACAAAAAAGAAATACAAAAGAAAAACAACAGCAGAAAGTCCCCAACATACTCAATTCCTCGTATTTATTTATTTCCTTAGAAGTAGCAACACTTGGACATCACCCACTCTAAATACCCATGCAGCTTATCTTGAGTTTGTCATTAAAAAAATGAACGCCAAAAAATCAATACTTTTGGGAATGTGGTGAAAAGAAAACTCTACAGAGTTGCAGATGTGTACGATTCACAGTCTGTGCATCTTAATTGCATAAGGAATCATTTAGCAAAATTTGTTTGATTGACCAGTTTAAGTCTCTGGTTTGAAAACTGGCAAAAAAGGAGTAGCTTGGTGATACTGAAGATCTGTAACTACATTAAACATTCCCTACCAGGTTGAAATTGCATGATTCATTTCTTGCTAAATGGCTAACAGTCGAACACACTCTAGACTTCTTGATCTTCTGTCAAAAGGTCTATTTTATTCAAAAGATTTATGAGAGTATATCCAGTAAAGCATGGCTCTGGTTACAGAGAACTAGAAAAATGCCACAGCACATGCACATCTCTTCAGAGCAGTCTGGAAAAAAACATCACTTGGTACTTCACAGAAAATCTCAAGAACGTCCCAGAGGAAATATTTTATGTACTTCAGCAGGATGCAAATTTTAAGCGCTAATCCCTTTTAGAAGCTCAGATACTTCCGATAGATTTTCCTTAACTTCCTCATCTTCAAGCAGCTCACTGTATGGTACTTCAAGTCATTCATTCCTAAGTACTGTTTGGATGTTCAAATAGCTTCTCAGAAACAGGCACAGATTTGAATGGTATAAAGACTGATTATACTACCTGGCTAATATATGGTAGTATACTACCAGATACTATTTTATTATACTACCAGGTTAGTCTTTGATACCACTAACCAGAAGGATTAGCTTGTTCTGTCACTGGATGCTGACATAAGAAACAATCGTTTTTCAAGGACCTCTAGGCAGCTGTAGCCTCCATTCTGCTGAACACACAGTGAAGGGCAAAAAATGGCTACTACACCTCTGCTCCCAGTATCTTCTTTGCTAACGAGTGATTCCCTCTGTCTAGAAACAAACACTTTTCCTCTTGCACGCTAATTTAACCCAGAGTACTGAACAGTCTTCTGGTTTCCAGAGTACACACACAGCTGCAATTTGCTCTTTACAGTGAACCTAGGGAAATGGCAACACACTGGTAGTAGCAAGTAGTTAATTTAGAATGTAACTTCTACAATAACCGGCATCACTGACTTCAGAGGAAAATAGGACTCATTATTGTAAAAAAAAAAAAATTAAAGATGCATGGTGGTCTGGTTATCAGGAAGTTTACTACATAATGATGCTATGAGAAGTTAAGGGGATTTTTTTTTCTGAAGTGAACTAAGGCAACATAAACTACATGTACAATGTCACAACAATCAGTGGAAACTAAAACAGTTCAAGTTAGCTCAAATGCTAGCTACAAACTGAGTCACTCAATCTGTCTCCTCATACTCTAAACTAATCTGATGGCTGAGTGGCAAGTCATTTCTGCCACCCTTGGCATTTGAACACGAAGAAGAAAAAAAATCCAGAAACATCAATGCAATTTGCATGACAGCTTCCATTAACAGAAATGATTTTATACGGTGGTGCTTCATGCCACAGAGACACAAATGTAAAGTTTTAATAAACTTTGAAATTCTGTATTTCTGCCCACTAAGTCCCCAAGTTCTGCACATTCTCCATCCTATGAAGTGGCATCATCACTTACACACAAATGCTACTGAGTAATTTGGCAGGTAGGTGGCCTTACAATTCTGAAACTCTATTGCCTGCGACTCCTGAAAAATCTAATTGGAGAGGAATTCTCATTGTATATTTACCTATCTGAGCAGATCATAAAATAAGAATAGTGTGATGACTACGCTGCGCTACTCTCTTTATTTCCAAAAACCTACTTTGCAGTAGCAAAGTTTCCAAACTTCTGCATTACAGGATCACTACTACCTTTTTTTAATCTCTTAAACTCAGCATTTTAAACACAGTAACTAGACATAAGAGACTGAGACTCAGAATCTAACCTATGAATAAGGGCATCACAAATATCTGAAAGTTGATGGGCCTGGGAATCAATTCCGATACACTCACACAAAAGAATCTGAACTAGGCTTCCAAGATTCAAAATAAATGCTCTAACTGCTAGGCTATTAAGGTTGCTGCATCTCATCTAATAGTGTGCCAGCTGCAAGAGAGCACCTTCCACTGCACTTCTCCACCTCTCAGGAGAAGAGTACTCATTTTCCCCTGTTCCTTGATGTACTTTCACACATTTGATGAAGCCTACTCAGAAAAACTGGACATCTGCTTCTCAAAGACTGACACTGTAAATTTTAGGATGCAGCAAGTAAATTATCGACAGATACAGAAATGCTGAGCTTGTCTCTTTCTTGTTTAAGTAGGTAGGGCTAACTTGGATTTCAAGTACATGAATCAGATGGGTGAGATTTAATTTGAATTACTGTGTATATAATCGGAGCCAAGCAGGTATCAGTTACTACAGGTCAGCTGATGCACGATAATTTAATTGCATCTCCAAAAGGCATATCCTCCTGCCAGAACCATGCTGCTTTTGAAACTACTACTCAGTGTCTCCATGCTGATAGCTTTCCCTTCTTGTCTGACTCCTGCACTTCTCCACCTTCAGAAAAAGACAATTCTATTTACTTAGGTTTTTGCCTTTGGAAAGTAGATGCCTGTGACCCAGTGGGACTATGAATAGAGGGAAACATACCTGGAGAGATATCTGTCAGTATTTCAGGTTACCCTGGCTAGTGCTTAATGAGAAATTTAGAATTTTCAGAAACACTTGTTTTTTAAGCCACTGTTTGCATGCACCATTCTTTGCAAGTTTCATAGACTTTTAATTATTTTTAAACTACAACTGAACACAATTTCTCAGCATGTTCATTTCCTCTTTGTATAGAATTTTATAATAACAAAATATAAAATATTTATATTACATATTGAATATATATATAACATATATAAACATAAAATTCTCACTGCTTTATTAAAATAATGTTTTAGTATATTGAATATACCACTGTAACATAGCATAAATTTTAGCTTCAAGTTATAATTAAAGTATATCTGAGGTATAATAGAAAATTTAAAGCATTAGTGAATATCATGCAGTATTTTTTCTCCAAGTAAAACAAACATTTTCACACCTTAGGCATGTACAACTTTACCTGATCAGCTGTTGTGACATCAGAAAGTACAGCATCAGGGGGTCTCTTGGGTGGATTCACTGTTACCTGAAGCAAAAGCAGTAGTATCAATATTTCACTGCAAAAATCTTTTATCCATACCCATGCCAGAATCACTGTAATGTACAAAGAAAAACAGTATTTACCAAGTTGTTAGGGTTCCTCCCATCCCTTCTTCAAGGATAAACAGGAAAAAAATAGCTTTCAAAATCACCTTCGCAGAGACAGAGAACCTGTGGCATCAGACCTAAGTTACACCTAGCTGATCAATTTGATTACATTTCTTCCAAGCTATCCTAGCTTTTTTGCTCAAGTCCCCCAAAACCAGTGATCTCACAGAACATTAGTGTTTTGGAACACAGGTATGAACGTGAAGCTTTTAATAGAATATTCTGAAAAGCCCAATGGACTACAAAATAATTTATTACCTCACTCACGGACTACAGCACTTTTGGCAGAAGAGCTTACAGCTCTTTTTTAAAAAAAAAAAAAACTTTGCGCTTTTTTCCTCATTGCAATTACATATTGCATATGAAGCTCAACCACATTGTAAGAATGTTACTCTTTTGCAATCTTCAGCTTCATTGTTCAGTTTTGATTACATAAACTTTACTAGCTGACTGACAGAGAATATCTTAGGTGATGATAAATACAAAGAATGCCATAATGAATTCATATCTATTAAAGTAGCTGAAATCTTTTTTCCTCTCTTTCTGTAGTGTTTTCAAAAAAAAAAAAAAAGGAAAAACTATAAAACGAAAGCAATCAACTTGACTTTCACCTGCAGGAATTCTACTTAATCTTAACTTGTTTAAGCTCTTTCCCAAAGAAAAGAAAAATCATCAGAAACTGAGTACTGAGTAGTTTCACATTTAATAACAGCAGAGTCTCTTTCCCATTTATTAACAGCAGAGCAAAGACACCTATTGGTTGGAAGACTTGAAAACATCACTCCTGCATTTGTCACTTCAAAGACCCACAATGGATCTACTGATTACTCAGCTTGGTAACAAGAACACCACATAACATGCTTTCAGAACATTAATGGCTTCCCAATTTATCTCCAATTGGTTTAAAGAAATGGAACCTGAATTATTGAGCTATAACTTGTTTGAAACTAGCCAACAAATGAGTAATTAAGGAAGCCACTGCCATTAGGGCAAGAACACTAACTGAAGAAGAGAAACATGACTTGCACAAGGTGTTGTTCAACACAGACCTCAATTTAAAAATTTCTTCTCCTTGGCTGGCAGGTGCAGTACACATGCAAAGTGACAAAAACATATATGACACCACATGTCTGATCAGTTTCAGATTTCTTTTTGGCACAGAGATACATAAAATGTTTTGGGTTTTGTTTTTTGTTCCCAAGAATCTTTGTGAAGACAAACCAGGGAAATTTGTCACGTGAAACTGTCCTCTTGCATGCAGAAAGGCCCTTGAATGTGCTATTCCTATGTTGTCTTAACTAGATGGTATTTATTTTCTTCTATCAAAAGAGGGACTGCTACCTGAAACAGGCATTCTTTATATTTTGAAATGTAAAATCATTTTTAAGTAGCATTCTCATACTTCACTGAATAGTGTGAAGACGTTGCATTTGCCTTAAGTGCAAAGCTTAAATAAAAAGTACCAAGGCACTACAGTGGGCTCATTGATACCACCAGTATAAATTAACAACATTTCTTTTGGACCACTATTTTTACATGCGCTATTATAAAAACTGATTACAGAAGCATAAAGGGTTCCATCAAAGAATACTGCACACCACCTGGAAGAATATTCTGCTAACTTGCTACACCACAGAGAGGCTTCTCCCATTTCTCTTTGGAGCATTACTCATTTCAAGATTTGATTTATAAAATTAAAAAAAAAAATCAGCATAATTGATAGAGGTTATAAAGATTAGGTCATAGAGATTACAACATTACCTTGTAAGGTTAACCTTTGGTTTATGTAGTTATATAGATTATAGATTTTCATCCAAAAATCCCAAAGAACATCCCTTTCCTGTGTTACAGATGTAACCAGGTACAGATTATTGAAAATATTGACCTTACATGACAGGTCAATATGAAAATATTGACCTGGCTGTGTTGAACTGACTGTTGTTTATTGTAGTGCCTTAAGGCCCTAGTTCAGAACAACATTCTGTCATAGCTGACACTATGTTTAAACACAGTATCCAAGGAAAGAACAGATATGTGTCAGGTACCTGACTAGCTACATAATGCATTTGGACATGAGTACTGTGTGTTCATGTGGCATTGTTCATCCTCACTTGCTAACTCTCCTTCAGAATGCAGGAGTTCCACTCCAGCATAAGTGAGAAATAGTAATTACTTCTCTGTTTTCTTCTTTATGCTCTCCAAGCCTCCTTCACACAGATTTATGAAGAGCTACACCTAGAGGTCTTTTCCAGAAACAGCATGTTCAAACCTAACACCACTTTGAGTACTTGCTCCTCAGCTTTTTATTAGAATGAGCTTTTCAGTAGTGCAAATTCTTGCAGTATTAACATATGATCATACCTACTAGCACAAGTTTACCATATGAAAAAATTACTTAATGAAACTTCAAAATGAATTGATACCTACTGACAAATTTGTGTATATGTATATAGAGAGCATTAAAATGTAAATAGTTCCCTCAGACACACACAAGAAGTAACAAGCACCTCTGAGGTAGAGGAGCAGAATACTAGTAATGATAAAATAATGAAGCACAGATTGCGCATTCCCAACTGGGACTACAAGCACTGAAGCAGAAATGAAAGTCTGATCATGACAGCAAAGCTGAGGCAAGTTTAAAATCACAAAAACTCTGGAACAATCCAACAGCTCAGCCTCTGGACTAAGCCTCTAAAATCTCGACCTCCTGTCACTCTGTCCTTGCTGCTTATGCTCAAAATTGACAAAAATTCTGCTCTTAAAGCTATGCAAAGAGGAAAAGCTCCTGGAACCTACCTGAAAACACCAAGATTTACAAATAAAAGCCAGTTCTCTGTTCTTGTTCTACTCTCACAGGCCTCTAAGAATTTTTCAGGGCAAAAGTAAATTGAAAAAACAAAACCTTCTTCAGACTAGCTTTTAAAAAAATATATAGTTTTCCTCATCAGTCTGTCTTTGGAGAGTGTCGTTGAGAGTGATTAAATACATAGAATAAAAGCATGCATTTTCTGTTGTTTGCAGAGCTTACATTTGGTCTTCCTAAAACCAAAAGTCAATATGACTCGTCAGTTGAACTGATCTTCCATCTGACCTACAGCAGAAGGAGTTTAAGGATTTTAGCACTGCCCAGACATGTTACTACATTCTTTTACTATTTCTGTGGAATTAATTGTGTTAAATTTAGCTACCTCAGGCTGCAGACAGCCAGACTGTCAACTTCAAAAGGTCCTCTTGTAAAAGACCGAATACTAATAATCCTCTAGAGGAGCTTTGTGTCCACATCACGCGTTTCACGTGAATTTCAGTTTCACTGGAAGACTATTTTCTAATGCCAAGTTCACAGATGACTGCAGGTTTAGACACTCTTAAATGACACTAAATGGCACTCTTGCCTGTGACTCAACAGTCTTCATGCAAGTCTTACTATTAAGGTATTTTAGAAAGAACTGGATGATTACAGCGAAGCATACAGCTTTCGACAAATTTAGAGTGGTACAGAATACAAAAATACCTGTTATCAAAACCTCTTTTTTGCTTTTTGGTTGAGTCACTGCTAGAACAATCCAACTTAATTTAGATTCAAATCTAAATTAGGATCACCTATTCCACAGTCTATTAGGGTACTTCTTACGTGTAATTTCAAATATTTAAATGTAGGAATATTTGATCAGTAGCAGGCTCAGCAACTCACTTTGCTCTCGTATTGTCACATATGCTTTTTTCAGGTCCTGACCACTGCCTTTTCTCACAGGTTCTTCAATGAAAGGAGCTATTTAGATTCAAGTTTGTACTGCCTTCACTTTACTGTGAGTGCAGTCAGACACTGGAACAGGCTTTCCAGAGAGGTGGCTGATGTCCCATGCCTGTTGGTCTTCATGATCTTTGTTGATCTTCATGATTCTGCCTGAATGATCTTTGAAAGTCTCTTCCAACAGAACTATTCAATTCTGTAGTGCTGAAATGGTAGTGCATCCTTCCTAGTTGATATAGCATATAACCTTCTTGCAGCATCAACAATTTTTTTCCCCAGTATGAATGTTTGAATTTACCTTGGCCTTTTCTGATGTTCGTTTTCCACCAAACCCTCCAGCTCCAACGAAAAACAAGGAGAATTGGTTAAAGCACACTAGATCCTTTCCACAATAGGTATTCACTGAAAGACAAGAAAAGAAAATGGTCATGTGTTGTCTTCTTTTTCACATAGCTAGCATGTGGTGGTACAAGAGAACAGTTTAGCTTCAAATATGCCAAAGATCATTTTAACAAGTTAAGGGACAATAATTACAATTTCCCATTATACTGCTGCAAGTCATTTCTTGGCTAGTGAAAAAATGATCACATATTTTGAATAATATTATCATGAATTTTATCTATATGAAAGCATTAAAATTTAAAAAATCAGCTATCAAAATACTGATGACATTTAAGGTGTTAAAAGCACAGTGCTGCAATTAGTATTTATTTCATTGTTTGATATGGCATCAGAAATTTATTTAAATAGGATATAATTGAGCCATAAAATATGATTTGTTAGAAGCTATTATGAATCCTTCATGTGTAAAGCACACTACCATCTCTCAAAATGTAACACATTCTTGTATGAAAAAAGATCCAGAGCAAGTTTATTTTAAGGTTATTTGTTCCAGAAGTTAAACTCCTTACACCAAATCGTTGAGATTCAGCTTCCTATTTCCAGTTCATGCCTACTCCACTCCTTCACATCTTAGACTGAAATTTATAGTATTGTTAATGTCCATTTCCAGTTCTGAAAATAATTTAAAAGTCACTAATATTCTGTTCACAAAAATAACTTGTGTGTCACAGAAAGACAGATAAAATTAATGTTTGCACAACACAGAGCAAAACACAATGAAAAGGAACAAAAGAACATTAAATGCCTTTTTTAACATTATATTAATATTTTATTATATTAATAATATTAATACCTTTTTTTAAATGTTATCTATAAACAGGAAGTATAAAAGCACAAGAGGGATTAGAGATTCACTGACTATTAATCTATTCTTCTAATTCTTCCTAGAATCTCTAATAGAAGAATAGATGTTGCCCATTAATCTACTAATCTAATTTCTCAAGGTCCTTGGCATACCACACCTAAAGATACCAAAATTCACAAAACGACAACTTACCAACTTCCAGAGATGTACTGATCCCTTAACTTGAATACAAGAGAAAGGAAATAGGGTTTTGGTGGACAGATGCCCCCTAGCTAAAACTGCTGCCTTCAGACCAGGCTAACTATTATTAATAAGAAGTTTGTTCGGTTTGCACAGTGCACTATTCCACTTACACAGGGAGAAATCAAATCTTCTCTGAAATCTTTTTCCAAAGAACAGTGACATTATACAGTTACACAGCTATCGATAATCAGCTCATTTCTCAGCTCTCAATGGAACTTAAAAAGTTAAAGTTTTTACCAAAGAAAGGCTGGCAGATACAGTTACAGCTATTAAATAATAAGCCTCTCAAATTTCATTGCATCCCCTAAGAAAATTATAAACTTTCTCACCATCTATTAGCAAGACTGCTCCCGAACCTTTGTCAAGTATATCAGCAATAGTTGAAACTGAAGTTAGTTGTCCTGTAAGACAATAAGAACATGTACGTATTTTGGAATCATGAAGTTTCACTTCAAGAATGTTCACTGATCACTCTTGATACACTGTTTTATTAGTAATAATTGTTATAATGACAGTCATAATAATCACAATCACCGACATAAAAAAGTGGAAATATTATCCAATCTTGGTTGTTTGGTTATTTGTGTGTTGTTTCTTTTTTTTTTTACTTAAATTTTGCAATTGTTTATGTACAATTAGAGATAAACACAAATCACGCTTCAAACATAAATACATCACTATGCCCAAAACAGCTTCTACCACATATGGGTTGCCCACGGATTTCAAAAGGACTGAGACAACTACTGTTTTACAGAACAGCAGCTCAACTCAGGGCCTGGGTCTGTACACTTATGAAGTTTGCCTTTAAAGAAACTATTGCTCTAGAGAGATGTTACCATACATACTTACATGATCAGCCTATGGAATGGAAAACTAAACAGGTTTACAAGTCCTGATAATCCATTAACAAGTATCAGCCTTCTTTGAAATTAATAAAACTTTCACACACCTTATTTTGTTTCTATGAAATACACTATTAATCCACTGCTTTTAAGATTTCTTTCCTTCTATACACTGAAAAAAATTATTTCCAAAAACAACTAATGAGGAAACCTCTCTCAAGTGCTGTAATCGTGGAAAATACAGTGATCTGCAAAGGGTGCTTTTTAAAACAGTAATTAATACCTTAATTTTGACGGGAAGAAGTGTAAATGACTTTTAGCCTTCTCATAAAGATGTCCATTACTCCCTTACAGATGCAGTTTAAATCTATTTCTCTTAGAGGCACAAGGATGAACCACTGTCAAAGCATTTTCTGGTAACATCCCAAAAGTACTAAGATACAACCTCACAGAAAGAATTAAGATTTCTGCTAATTGATATCAAATTTTATGTGTAATATACCTATACATTATGTATTTTCTTAATAATTGGTTCATTTCTTTTCAGGCCAACTACAGAAAAAAAATAAAAGAATCAAAAAAATCATAGATACTTGCTTTTATTATTGCAGATTAGGCACAAGTTTACTAAATGTACTATAGAACAGCACCACTGAACCCCAATAACACAGCATTTCAGAATTCCTTCAATACTGCAACAGGTTGCCTCTCTTCTCCCTCACTCCTTGTAAAAACAATATGCAAAAAAAAAAAATAAGACCTTCCATATTTGCACTTATGATGTGGATACAAGAAATGTTTTCATAGTGACAAGCAAATCAGCAATAAAAAAGGACTGACCTGAGGTTGGTAATGGTTTATACAGTTCCAGATATTGCTCACCATGCAGCATCTATGTAGAGACAGGCAACACTATATCAACAATGTATTCAGTTGCCCCCCACTGCACACAATCGCAATGGCAAGGAAATATGCAGAAATGTTCAAAATAAACAAAGGAACAAGATGTGTGCATTTTCCCCCTATCGCCCCCCCAACTTTACCTTGAACAAAGTATTTTCAAAGTAAGTACTTTCAAAGCAAGATTTAAGCTTCTGGGAGTATAATAAAAACACAGTAGGCACAAACTACAATTTAACGCAAAACTTGTAATTCATATCGTCTTATGAAGATATCGTCTGTATAAGTGAAATAAATAATTTATTAGAATGCAAGAATATAAACACCAAATTTCCCTTTTCTAAAATTGAGGGCACCTATTAATATTATAAACATACTAATTAAAGCAATTTTATAGTTACATAGAAGGCAAACAAGATTAGATACTTAGCTCTTCCATACCTTTGCAAGATCAATATTTAGTCCTGGAAGAGAAGGAATACCATCAAACATTGAAGTCTGAGCAGGAATTACTCCAAAGCTAGGTAAGCAGCAGAACTCTTCACTTCCTTCAAAGAGAAATTTCAGGTGATCTGGATCCTTAGTTGACATTCCCACACCAAGAGCATATAGAATAGGCTCTAAGTGAGTATACGTATACACCTTTGTAGTCAATTCCCGGCCAACAATGTTGGTCTGAAAATTAGAGATTAGTGTAAAACAAAACTTCATCGTATTTAACACTGCACTTGCATTCTTTCTGTAATTCTCATATCAAATAAAATTCATATTGAACTTTTTTAAAGTATAGCTGCATGTAAACATGAAGCATGAGAAATAAATACCGTAACACATTAGATTAAGGTTGCTTGTACTGCAACAAATACAGTAATGCATTATATCTTGCTGTATACCAATTTATTTCAAGAGTAAATGGTATAACTTAATACTTCTCTGCTCCCAGTAACTTGTAAGAGTTTTTCTAGAACAAACCATGAATGAAATAGCTAATACTGTAATAAAATTGAAAAGAGGGAAAATTAGGTATATTTTAAAAAGGAGACAGAGCAAAAACACATTGTATGTGTCCTTTGCTTCCTCTTCTGAACAATACCTAGCTAAAAAGGCTTACAGAATTTACAAGAATTCTACATTATTTGGTCTATTTAGCCTCAAGTTTTTCCATCAACAATACAAAAAATGAAGACTGGAGTCTGGATAAGTTCTTTTTATTTAGCTTCTTTTTTTCACAGGTTACTACCTTCTTTTTGCAGACAGCAAGCCAGAGTAGAAGTTAATCACCATCAGAACAAGCGTCTATGCTCAAAGTTTTCAGCTAGCTTTGAGTGTATCTGGTAGACAGAGGTACTCACTGTATCAACAGATGAAGAGACCACTGATCCAGAGCTTGTAGGATTCATAGATATGCTCCCTTGAGACTCTATCTGACTTAGAGCATCATTCAATACACTTATGGACTCTAGAAAGGGCAATTGAAAAATGTTACTTGAAAATAACTGTAAATAAGACACTCCAATTAGACAGAAGACAAACATGCCAGCAATGGGATATAGCTTTTCAATTTATTTTTAAACACAGTAAGTAAACCTGTGCCAATGGAGCATAATGTTGCTTCCTTACAGACATCTACATAACAGTTGCTAAGTGGTCTCTGTAACTGTGTTGTGGTTTAACTGGCACGCAGCTAAATATCACACAGCCAGCTGCTCGTTCACTCCCCCACCAGTAGAACAGGAGAATCAAAAAGATAAAAGAACTCAGGAGCTGAGATAAAGACAGTTCACTAGCTAAAGCAAAAACTCCATGCGCAAGCAAGGCAAAAGAACTGATTAATTCACTGCTTCCCATTGGCTAGCAACCATTCAGCATTGTTTACTTGGGAGGAAAATGCCATCCCTCTGAACACCCTTCTCTCCTCCTCTACCCCTAGCTTTTATTGCTGAGCACAACCTCATAGAACATAGAACACCCCTTTGGCCAGCCTGGGCCAGTTGTCCTGGCTGTGCCCCCTCCCAGCTCCTGGTGCAACCCCAGCCTCCTCATTGGCAGGGCAACCAGAGAAGCAGAAAAGGTGTTTTTTTTTTGCTCCCACTGCTCAACAAAAACTGAAATATTTGTGTGTTATCACCACTGATTTCTTAAAAATCAGAAGCACAGCAACATAAAAGCCTCTATGATGAAAATTAACTCTGTCCCAGCTAAGACCAGGACAACTTCCTCCATCATCTCCAAGTAATCAACTAAGACATCTACTTAATTCCAGTGCCTGAAACACCACCACTATTCAAGGCAAGAGGAATAAGTACTTTTGTTGTAACTCCCTGAACAACGGTATTAAGGAGAAGATACCGAGCATTGTTTTTTCAACTGTCTCAGCAGTGAGTATCTGAAAATTAGTACTGCTTCTCTTACTTTTAAAATTATTTGCTATACAAGTAACAAGTCACATCTCCTGGTGGCTACTCTCTTTCCTAAATCACATTATACAGAAAAACCCACATACTCAAACTGAGAAACTGAGGCTTGGACCTTCTGTAATCCCAAGATTCCAAAAAAGATGACGCATGGACGAGATACAGAACTCATTTCTGTTAAAGGCTGACCATCAAGAGTAGCTTGCTCCTCAAAGCTCAGTATGCTAAAATCAGTATTTAACTTTCTTGTATTTGAAAGAAATAGAGAGTTGGACAAGAAGTGGTAAGAAACACACATAGGAGAAATGTATAAATCAGATGAAAACAAAATCATTATTCAACTACGTTTACCTTGGAGCTACCCTCCTGAATTTCAAAACTCCTGTACTCATATAGACTTGCACTGTCTCTCAGGTTGGCACCAAGTCACTCTACTGTGAGGCACTCCCCCAAATACCCTGCTGGCTGAATATCGTCTTAAAGAATCTTGATTTTGTAAACTACGTCTTGCTTCCCAGATTCACTGCCAGAACCGTAATACTGGTTTATTTGTAGCTCAAATCTCGTGGAGAAAAAGACCCATCTACACAGTTGTCTCCATCACTGCTAAAGATAAGCTACAGCTTTGGGTACAAGCACTGTCGTAACACAGCATGAGGCTCTAAGTTTATGTAATGTGAAAGTGTGGAAAATAAGAGCTGTAATTTATGAGAACCCTTTAACAAGGATTCTCTTTTATCATTCATGAAATGAAGGAAAAGCAATAATGAGTTGCTGGGTGAAGCAACAGACTGTTTCTACCTTTCTTGCATAGACAGAAGAAAGGCTTTCACATTGTTTTAAAAACTTCAGGGGAAAATATAGCTGTGATTCCCAAGTAAAACCAAACATTTCACCAACTTTTCAGGTCAACAACCCCTTTCCATGCATGAACATACATACCACTCTTAATGGTGAATTAATGGTGAAATCTCAAAACAAGACTACCAACATGTATTTCCCCTTCAATGACATACATTAAGACTAACATTACTAGAGCAAATGGTAATTTAAACACAGTGTAGAATACTAAAATCTCCTTTTCAAAGAGTATTTCTTATAAAATGTACAACAGTGAGTGAATTCTCAACTGATGGAATTCTCAGTTGGTCAAGTAGCTAGTGTCTGGGTAAACATTAAGGTGATATGTTGGGGTTAACCTTTAACATCAACAACCCCAGCAAAACCATTTTTTAATTTTATTTAAACTCTGCCTTACTGCTTTATTTGTAACCAGCAACAGTACTTGCACTGTGTCGTACCAGAATCCTTTAGTTAGATGTTTACTGAGTTTCAAAGTGTATGTCTTCTAAGATGCAATGTTCTTTCAAGAACAACGGCATTTATTTCTAAAGACAAAGACATTAACAGCATGATATATGCCTATGGCTCTAGGCCCAAGTTTTTTGAGAGGTATCAGGAGAAAATGTTATGCTTTATGTTTCAGAGAGGTATCAGTAGAAAGTGTATGTTATCCTTAATGGTCGTTTTCATTCTTTAATATCAAAAACTACCTTTAAGAAGATGCCCCTCTGGACTGCCCAAAAAAATTAAGCAAACCAACAGAACATCACAAAACACAGGTATCAAAGAAAAGCTTGTTTTCTTTTTTGTTTGCCCTTTTTTTTTTAAAGGGGGGATATTTTTTTTCCCCTCAATTACTATATTGCATAACATTTCCCATCAAGAAGCCCACCTATATTACTTTCATCTTTCAGAGACTGCTAGAGTAGCATGCAGTTGATGTGACTCAACATACTAATTCATTTCAGTCTTCGTTGGCCTTCTGCTGCCTGGAATAATAAGCACCTATAGCGTTACATTTACAGTGAAATTCTAGCAGTTGATCAGATATTGATCCTTTGTGTTAGGCAGAGTTACACCTTAAAAGAAAATCAGACTACTGCCTTAAGAAGTACAAAGGTTGTGATCAAGTACATTGTTATGAGCTAACAGCTTGCCAGAAAAGATTACAAACGCAGATAAGTGTTGTTTGTATACTGTTAAGGATGTTTTCAGTAGTCTTCATTTTGTGTACTGAAGTAAAGGAAGAAGGAAGTGCAGAGTGGTACATTATCATGAAGTTTCACTCAGCTAAATGTGTGAGGATGTCTGAAATTGAGGTTTCACAAGTAGATAATGACAATTTCTACTTTTTAATATATGACTTGGCAAGCTTAATATGGTCCTTTAATGATTCAAGAAATAGTTTGACAGGAATACTTCTGTCAGAAAAAAGCAGGAAACCTTTCCATTAATATCACTGGTTTTGGCATAAATTATTTTATTAGTTGTTATTCCATTACTGAACCCTGAAACCTTCAATGTCCACTACCACAGCATGATCTACTCTTACAGAGCAAATGATTAGCAGACATCAGGGAAAGATTAACCTGAAGAGCAAAGGTTGAAAATTGTCATGGCAAAGCCTAGCTTCTTCCAAAAGCATTCCTCTCACTTTCTAATCAGGGTGCATTGCCTATGAACCATAACCTTTAATTACAGAGGAATAAGAACCCGTGTTTAAAATCTTTTCAAATGTGTATGATGGAAGCAGAAGTTGAAGCTGGAACAGTTTCCTTCTTGTATCCAAAATACTTCTTTACATACGCATCCAAAGATATGCATACACACACATCCATGTATTTTACATTAATTTGCTCTATACCAGAGAATGACCTTTGAAACTTGCAAAAAAGTCATCCAGCAAGAATATTCAAGCTGTTTTCTGCACCTAGGCAGCTTTTAAGACAATCAAAAATGCATATATACATAAAAGCAGGATACTAGATTTAACTGAAACTGGCTCATATTTTTACAATAGAGGTTGAAATTGAGGCAATGAGAGACCAATAAATTGCCTCAAACAAGTGGCAGAGAACGCACAAAATTTTCCGTTTTCAGTAATTTAACAGCAGTCCTGGCTATGCAGGGAGGCCCTAGTTTACTGGAGGTTAGCTAATATTACAATATCTACAAGAAGGGCAGGACGGAGTATCTGGGGAACAACAGGCCTGGCCCTCTGACCTTGGTATTAGGGAAGGTTATGGAACAGATCACCTTGAATATCATGATCCAGCACACGTGGGACAATCATGTGATCAGATGCAGCCAGCATGGGTTTATAGAAGGCTGGTCCTGCTTGACTAACCTGATCTTCCACGACAAGATGACTTAATTATCAGATGAGGGAAAGACTGCAGCTGTTGTCTACCTGTGAAGTGTTTGAAACTGTTTCCCACAGTATTGTCCTGGAGAATCTGGCTCCTCATGGCTTAGACAGGTGCAGAGTTTTCTGGGTGAAGAACAAGCTGAATGGTCAGGCCCAAAGAGCCCTAGTGAAGGGAGTTCAATCCAGCTGACAACTGGTCACCCGTGATGTATCCCAGTCTTAGGGCCGGTTTTGTTTAACTTTTTTATCAATGATCAGGATGACAGGATTGAGGGCACCCTCAGTAAGTTTACAAGCAACAGCAAGTTGGGCAGGAGTGTTGATCTGCTTGAGGGTAGGAAGGCTCTGCAGAGGAATCTGGGTAAGCTGGATTGATGGGATGAGTCCAATCACATGGCATCCAACAAGTGCCAGGTTCTGCACTTGGGTCATAATAACCCCATGCAGTGGTATAGGCTCGGGAAAGAGTGGGAAAGTTGCCCAGCAGAAAATGAGCCGGGGGTGATGGTTGACAGCCAGCTGAACGTAAGCCAGCAGCATGCCCATGTCGTCAGAAAAGCCAAGGGCATCCTGGCCTGCACAAGAAATAGCACAGCCAGCAGGACTAGGAAAGCAACAGTCCCCTTGTACACAGCACTAGTGAGACCACACCTCAAATACTGTGTTCAGATTTAGGCCCCTCACTACAAGAAGGATATTGAGTTGCTCAAGCATATACAGAGAAGGGCAATGAAGCCGGTGAAGAGTCAAGAAAATGAGACATGAGGAGTGGTTGTGGGAACTGAAGCTGTTCAGTCTGGAGAGTACGACACTAAGGGGAGACCTCATCACTCTCTACAAGTACCCAAAAGAAGGCTGGTCTCGTTTCTCAGGTGTCAAGTGATAGGATGTGATGAAATGGTCCCAAGTTGCATACGGGGAAGTTTAGTTCGGACATTTTGAGTATTTTCTTCATGAAAAGAATGGCCAAGCACTGGAACTTCCTGCCCAAGCACTGGAACTTCCTGCCCAAGCAGAGTTCTCATCCCTGCAGGTTTTTAAGAGGCACAGCTATAATGGAGCGTGGTTTAGCGACGGGACACAGTAGGTCAGGATGATGGTTGGATTTGGTAATTTGGAAGGTCTTTCCCAATCTAGATGATACTATCATTCTATAATTCTATGTGAACACAAGAGCACGTAGTGCTTTGTGGGAGCAAAGGCTACGAGATCTAGCTCTGTGAGAGGTAATACAAGGAACCAGCACAACACTGCACAATGTAACATGCAACTGTGACCGGCTGTACATGACCACACATTCAGAAGCTTCTGCATCACATCTAATTCTGTCTTTCTGCTTATGTCCAGGGCCTCTCAGTATCTCAAAACACGGAGTCACATTACCTTGACAAATTTGTCAGCTGGCTAGAGACAGCTGCAAATGAGACTGATAAATCCTTCTATAGTACAAGCTAAACCAGTCACGTTATTTTGCAATTGTTGCTGCCTAAGAGTGTTGGTTGCAGTGGCTTGGCTGACATACAGGAAGGTAGAAAGTCACTGTAACTTGATTCTGTGTCCTAATCCTAAAACTCTGATTATGCTCTGCTTATTTTCTTGAAAGACTTCTAGCTTGTTCTGAAATAGTAGAATAAAAGCTAAAGCTATGATTTCAGTATAAACATAATTAGGAAAAAAAAATCATCTAAATTAGGAGAAATACCTAAGCAAAAGTGCAAAGACAGGCATAGTCAGTTACATCATGTCAACTTTTGGGGTAAGAGGAGGCAAAAGACTACTGCACAATCAGCAGCTGCTCTAGAAAAAGATGTGTGCTAACTACCAAGGAAGTTCATTTTACTGTGCCCCTTATCATGAAAACTAAAAAGCAAAGAGCTACTGAATCAATGAACTGCTAAGTGTAGTGACAATTAGCTATTTCCTATTAGTTTTACAGAGCTCAAGCCCTGTAAAAATCATATGCTGGTACACAAGCAAGAATTTTTTTTAGCTTGACTCAGTTTACATCCTGAGAGAACAAACTAAGCCTAGAAATTGAAGAAGTGCTTAAACTCAAAAAAGGTGGAAAAGGAAGTTCCTATTTTTACTTAAGCTGGTTTTATGGTTTTAAGGAAAAGAATCCAATCGTTTTGCTTCTTAAAAGACCACTACTCTTAACAGGAAGATGAGACAGTAGACATTAGACATTTAGCATTAGACATTTAGCATTAGTAGACAGTAGACATTTAGCATTCAGTATTTGTATACCACCAGCAAAACACCCTCAGCTGAAATACACAACTAGGAACATGCTCCTGTTATAAACCAAATGATTGTTTTGCTAGAAATTATTCTAGACACATGATAAATGAAAGGATCAGCATGTAATGTAAGAGAATGACTTCACCCTTTGCTTGCAAAAAAGAGATTTCTATGGTAAAAAAATGAATCCAAGTAATTTACATATAGTTGCTACAGATGTAGGAGACATTATCTTTCACAACAAAACCAAAACACAATGCTTTTAGTTTCTGCAAACTACAATGAATGGGATTGAAAGCACTCTTGCCAGCATGTCCACGTTATAAATCAAGATTAACATCTATGATTATTCAGTTTTTGTTGTATATTACAGGCAAATACTTTATCTAATTAGTATTTTTTCTTTATAATTACACATAATGGTTAGTACATGATTGCTTTTCCCAGCAAGTTACTTAAATTAATGAAATCTTCTGGGAGTGTTTTAACTTGCAGATACTAGGTATTGTAGCACTCCATTTTTCAGGCAAGTACTCTAATTAGTTTCCCTTATTTAACACTTGAATGCCTTCAAGCAATAAAGTTGAAATATTGACAGTATGAAAAACTTTTAGTATAGAACTGAAAAATTAAATCTATTCAGACAATGTCTTCAGCATTTTGCTCAACTGTTTTGATAATTCTTATATACATGGAATTAAAACAAAATATTTCATTCATCCTAGCAGCACCTCTGGCTTGATGTCAGTGAAATGATAATGTTGTAGTTAGTCTAACTTCATAACAAAAGAGTAGCTAATGCATGTAACACTGCATTGGAGACTCAGATTAACAATGTTTACCACTGTAAGAAAACACAAACCTCTTATTTTGCACTGTAAGCATAACTACTTCGGGAATCTAAAATTTTGTCCATTTCTTTTGTTTGTTTTTTTTTTTTTTTTTTTAATTCCAGATATCATCAAGTGGAAGATGCTGTCTATTATACATAGTGCTTAAGCTGAAGCAAAAGAAATTCCCACCTACAACCATTTCTCTACATTTGTTTTTGCCTGCAACTAATAAAAATTATATGTTATATGTGACAGGTTGGAGAACAGATCAGAAGATATAAAGCTGGAATTACTTCTTTTTTTAAATACCATTCCACAGAGGGAAGAACATTTATAAACTCAAATACGTTTGGAAATGGGACTTCTGCAAAAGAAGATGAGTGAAAACAATCGGTAAGTTGACAGTAAACTAATGTATTGCTGGTTATATTCCTCCACCAAGTTCCAAGGTAACTGACAGTCTGCTGTTCTGGTTTTGTATCAGACAGCTAGAAAACATCCCTAAAGTTTTAATATAATCATAGAATCATAGAATATCCCAAGTTGGAAGGGACCCATAAGGATTATCAAGTCCAGCTCCTGGCACTGCACAGGTCTACCCAAAAGTTCAGACCATGTGACTAAGTGCACAGTCCAATCTCTTCTTAAATTCAGACAGGCTTGGTGCAATGACTACTTCACTGGGGAGCCTGTCCCAGTGTGCAACCACCCTCTCAGTGAGGAACCTCCTTCTGATGCCCAGTCTAAACTTCCCCTGCCTCAGCTTAACCCCATTCCCACGGGTCCTATCACTGGTGTTTATGGAGAATAGGTCACCTGCCTCTCCAATTCCCCTTGCAAGGAAGTTGTAGACCGCAATGAAGTCCCCCCTCAGCCTCCTCTTCTCCAGGCTGAACAGGCCCAGTGACCTCAGCTGCTCCTCATATGTCTTCCCCTCCAGGCCCTTCACCATCTTTGTAGCCCTCCTCTGGACACTCTCCAACAATTTAATGTCCTTTTTGTCCCGTGGTGCCCAGAACTGCACACGGTGCCAGAACTGCACACGGTGCCTAGAACTGCATCCCCTAGCAGGTTTTAAGACCAACATCTTAAACATTTACTGAGCTTACTAGCAACCTGAAAATCTCTGAAATTTAATTGGCGTTATACATACAGACACCTCTTTCTCCCCAAACATGTATACAATGTCATTTCCTAATTTGACAAATACTCAATTATTGGCCTAAATAACCACATGTATAATAAAAAAAAAACATCAGGGATACTAAGCACACATAACATATTAATGAACAGTAAAGGTAACTAACATCTTGAGAAGTCTCAGTAAGCAGTCATAGAAAAAATAAACCACACAAACTAAACTATGGCAACTATTAACTAGAGACAGATAAGACAGACAAGAAAGACAAAGAAAGCTTGGACAATGAAAGGGAAGCAAGTATGCTATCAGAAAAGATCGCTCTTATTTTGAGGAAAAAAAAAAAAAAAAAGAAACTATCAGAAAGGAACAATGAAAATAAAGCATTCAAAGACATAGTCAGCTTGGTCACTAGCAAAGGGGCTGATGTTGTCCAACAAGGCACTTTGCTGTTTATACCAAATGACTTCTTAACCAGAAGAACCTTTTTGGTATGGAAAAGGCTAACAGAAACCAAGGTTCCAGGACTGAAAAGAATGTGTAACCTCTCTATTACACTGCTACTACCTGTATTTGTGTCTAGTCAAACAACATACTGCCTGTAATCTAGCTGCAGTACACGAAGTGACAGTAACATCACCTCGCTAGAAAACTGACTCTTAAGATGGCTGTCTTAATTCTACAGATAAAAACACAAGTTGCCTTTAAAAGATCTAACTGTACAGAAATAGTAAATGATTAACGTAATTACAAAAGAACTAAATGGTTCCGTAGACTATTTATTAGAAGTAACATTTTAGCAGTTGTCTGTTAAGAAAATATTGTCTTCAAAGTTTTCTTGCCCCGACTTTTTACATGATTACATGTTTTACCTTGGATACTTCTAGGTTTGCTGGCGTTATCAAAGTCACAGACTTTCTCCCACTTATCTCTCACTGCTTCAGGAGTCATTGGCTGATCCTTTCCTCTGACAATAGCACCCAAGGATCGCTCCCAGCGCACTAATTAAAACAACAGAAATGGGAGACACTGAACAGAACTTAAGCTGGCTGTCACGGCAAGAAACAAACAAAAAGAGCACTTAATTTCTTTAGAGCACTTTTCATCCAGGCCACTACTTTCAAGACGGTGGAAGATAGGAAAGGTTAAATGCACCGCAATCTAACTCACCAGTGTAACAGAGCTGGACCAAAAGGACTCACTGGTTTTCACTGGCTTTAGAAAAGTAATAGCACTGGTTGTAAGTTTCATTAAAGCCAACAACAGGTTGCTTTTTTGGAAATACTACGTCAGTTGTCGGATTATTGTCTAGTGAAATGCTGTAGCTAGTGTGCACCTACAGACATTCTTTTCTGATATGCTTTTGGCTACTGCTAGTTAGGGATCTTCTGAAACCCTTGGAAAACTACATGGAAAATGTGAAAACAATCTGTTAACTATGTTAGAATGTTTATACCGGTAGTCAGCATCTCTAAATGGTCCCTGCAGTCATATTTCAATACTGTCATTTGAGAGAAACTGTTAAAGCTAACATGAAATCAGCTCAGGGAGAATATAGGTTCCCTAGGCTGCAATTAATCCTTAAACTGTCATGTTGTTTTTGCTTTTAGTTATCAATAAACAATGAATAAACCTCATTAGCAACCTGCTTTCATTTTAGGGATGGGAACAGGAGCCACTACTATGATAAAGGATGGTATTTACTTTTGACCACGGATGAGGAGAAGCCAGTGACTTTCAGCTGCATCAGAAGTCAGCTCCTTGTGGAGGGCAGCAAGAGGTTTGCTGCCCCATTTTTTTTCAATCTATTTAATACAGAAAAAGCTATTCCACTGCCATCAAAACATCTACAGTTAGTGAGAAATAGAAAAAGCTGCTTTTGGGTTTGTTTTTCTTATTTCCCTCAAGTGGGCAAAACACATTTTGAAAAAAAGGAGAGCACTTCTTGAATTAAATGGCCCTTCCAACTCACAATACTCATGTATATTGAAAAACCCTTAAACAGTTTAGGAAAATAATGTCTATATTAGGGTCAACAAGTATCTTTAGGAAAGACATTTCACACATTGAATTAAGTTTTCCATCTGGTAAGCACTCAGAACTATCTATGAGTTTTCTCTACTTGCATACTTAAGCTAGTTACTGGAGTAACTCAATAAAGATATTTACCTGGCATAGCTACCAGTTATTAGAAGACAAATCACTTCCAATTGTTAATGCAAATCATTAGCATTCTTACAACAGTATAAACACAGGTGGAAAACATCTAGGATGCAGCCTGTTTGCCAGTATGTGCTACTTTTATACCATGAAAAATTGAAGGAATCAAGAAGAGGCAGAAATGTACACTTAGGACCAAAAAAAAAACATTCTTCATAACTTCAGCTATAGCTTTTGATCCAAGAACTAAAGACTAGTCAGGCACATTTCCAATTACTACTAATCAGCTCAAAGCATAACAAAACACATTCTTAACAGCTTCCTCCATGCATAGTGAAATTTGTAATTTGTACTTAAAATAAGCAGTTCCCTGAGAATGGTAGATCTTTGCCTATTTTCTGTGCCTTAATTAAAATGTCTTAAGCAGAGGTTAACTGCAAAGTCTGCATACTTTTGCTGTCAATTCAAAAACCAAAATCCATCTTGCAATAAGATGTACTTACATTTTCCAATCCATCCGGCTCCCACCTGTCAAGAAGAAGAAAAATCATCTACTTACTTTGCATATTACTATGCAAACTTTTCATGAGGCAAAAAAACAAAAGTATACTTCAGAACAAAGTCAACATAATAAACTTTTATAAACTGCCACTAATTGAATGTCAATAATGGAATGTGAGCAACAAAATTTTAAGAACATAACATCTTCCACCCAATTTATGAGCTAGTAATATGATGAAAGTACCTATGTGTTCCATTACTAATTCATCCTTCCTGCAAGTTGATTTCTGTGCTTGAATGATTTATAAAAACACAAAATTCCTTTTGAAGTTGTTGCTTTGGTATGTTTTCAAACATACGATGTTACAGTAAGAATTGTAACAATCAATCAGTATATCTGAGCACACACCAGAATTTGATAACTTTGCTATTATCTGACATACCTGCCATAAACAGCACGACAAGGCGAATGTTTCTATCTGTGCTCCGAGTATGTGTTTTTTCCCATGTTAATTCAGTTTCAGAAAAAAAAGGTTAAGACTGCAGAGGCTAAAGCAAATTACCAGTTTGCAGCTGGGACAGGGAAAGAGGGGGGTGGCAGGAAGGAGCAGAAAAAAAGAAAGAAGAAAAAATTACCTCAAACAGACTGCCATTCTCCATACAGCTCTCGTGGCAAAGCCAAAGAACTAATGGAGCAACGTACTCTGGTTTGAAAGCATCGATCAGATCTGGAATTAATTTGAGGGGGAAAACCACAAATTAGAAATACGGTATGATTTCATCAAACCTTGCTAAATTTCCATCTTACTGGCAACGTGAAACATGGGCAAGCCAGACAGACAAAAGCCTGATGGAGATGTATCCGAGCAATTTCCCTTTCTATCTGTTATGAAGTTATAAATACGAGAATGTGAAAAAGAATTACAGCTGCTGAGTATCTGAGAAAAATTGCGTTTGTAAATGTCAAGTTTTTTAAGTGTTACACTGGGAATTATAAGCCCCGCTAAATTTATGTCTCTATCTATTTCTTTGGATTTACATGGTCATCTGGCATGGAAGAAAATCTTAAAGATAGGGAAATTGTCACAGACCAAAACTGGTTGTCTAGGCAGCTCCTAGCATGTTTTCTACCCGCTTTCTGAAAAGCATAATTGAATTTGGTAAGATTCCTTTTTCAGCTTATAGAATATTTTTTTTTCAACAGTAGTAGATACATAACTGTAGCTGAGCTAAAGGTCAGCTAGTGTTTTCAAATATACTCTCAAAGATAAGAGCTGGAAAAGTTCAGCATTACCCATACTTCTTTAACAGCAAAGCTGAAGTAACAGAAGATTATTTTTAGAAGTTCTACAAAGGTAACAGGAAACAAAACTCTATTTACTACGGTGGTTTTTAAGTGCCTAACAAAAGCTGCAGGGTTTTCTAAAGTATTGCATTTCATGCCACACACCATTTAGTTTCAGAAGTTAACACTAAGTGCCATCACTAATGCCATTAATCCACTATTAAATACAGAATTAGGTAGTAAAAGTTTTTTTAAAAAAGGAAAAAGATGCAAACTTTTGTACAACTCTAGCAAGAACAAAACTAAATAGACCAAGTTGAACATACACAACTGTTGTAATAGTATAGCAGAGTTGCTTGCAGACATTTAAGGATGGATGACAGGGAAGTACTGACTTATCCTTAAAATTATCCTTACAAGGATAATTTTACAAGACATATGAAAATATTTTTGAAGCACTGGAGTCTAAACCTCTCATGAGTATTTGAAAAACAGGGTAGGGAGAGAGGGAGCCAGGTATGGAATAAGCAATCAGAGCTGCAGTCATCTTATGGGGACCTAATGATCTCACTCTTCTTAAAATGACTGAGAAAGAAAATTAGAAGGCAGTTTTATCACTTCACGTAAAAAGTATTCACAGAATTCCAGCTAGTGAACATCTCTTTAAACTTCAAGAGCTCTGGGCTGTAAGCTTAACAGATGTGATGCTTAGGTAAGCGTAATAAATCCATGTCGTGAACAACCTGTAGAGATGCCAGATTTTCTGATCACTTGGATTATTTAGACCTAAAGCAGGATGCTTTACATAGGACTTAACAAGTGAAACAAAATCATGTATTCAATCTATGTATAACCATACAAAATATATTACTCTTTACTATGCTCTATGTCAGTCTGAAAAATGTACTAATTCTGCTAGCTTTGAACTTTCCCTGTCACTAGGCAAAAGAAGTAGGGCTGGGGGATGAAATAAGATGACTAGAAGACTTTCTGAAAGCAATTTCTTTTAACAGAGTTTTCTTGCTTTGACTGCTTTTTGTTTCTCTGGTCATTTGCCAAAGTAATTAGTCACGCTATTTATCCTAAATTTATACTTCACACACAGCTGTATCTCATGACATACTAGTCCCTATACGCATAGAGTGACTTCTCATTGCAATGCTCTATTAAAACTTGTTCAATTACTCAAAGATTGTTAGCTGTGCAATACAGAAAAACATACTAGGTAACTCAGTTCATTATTGTCTGCTGCTGATCATGGAACAAAGCAGTACACACGTAACATATTGTGTAAAAATGGTCTTTGTAAATCAGACAATACTGGAAGTGCAGACACCCTATGCATGTACATCATCCTACATCTAACAAAACAAACAAGCCTTTTCACTACCTCAGGGAGGATATTGGAAGAGACTGTAATTAAAAAGCCTTACTATATGAAATTGGTTTTGCAAATTACAAAAATTGCTTCGTATCTTATAGCAAAAAATAAAGGTTCCTTATAACAACTAGTCAGTTGACAGTCCAAAGACCAAAAGACAGTACAATAATGAATTAGCAGTTTCTCAAGTGCAAAGGATTTGCATTTTCCAGTAAGAAAATTAGCTGTTCTGCAATTCACTGAAAAAATGTCTGCACACATACACCTTAAATAATTCACCTTGTGGCATGACAGTCTGGGTCAGTCTGGATCCAGCAGTAGGAGCAATGGTGTTGCAGTGGATGTTGTACTTCCGGCCTTCAATTGCAATTGTGTTTGAAAGACCCAAAAGGCCAAGTTTTGCAGCACTGTAGTTGGCCTGACCAAAGTTTCCATAAATTCCAGCAGCTGAGGAAGTCATAATTATCCTTAAGGGAAAACAAAAAGAAGTTATATGACTTCAAGTTATTTAATTCTTCACAGCAATACTTTCCAGCTGTGGCATTATATTTTCTGTATTCTACCAAAGTGTGGAAATAAGAATGAAAGCACTATTTTTGGTAACAATCAGATGCCTTTTCAGTGTCTGACTGATGGAAAACATTGGACAAACCTTTAGGAGTTGTCATAGTAGAAGAAAACTATGAATGTCTGTAGGCAATAAATCTTACTGTCTCCCAGGCTGAGTCTGTTTCGCCTGTCACGATAATTACTGCACGATCTCCTTGTCCTTATCTCAACCCTTGAGCCCTTTGCATCACATTTTCTCCCCACTCCTCTTTGAGAGGAGGGAGTGAGAGAGCGGTTGTGGTGGAGCTCGGCCGCCCACCCAAGTAAAATCACCACAATGTCATGTTCCTTTCTGAGTTATACTGTGAAACAATACACACTTTGTGACAAAATTATGGCGTAGAAGAATGTATTTTCTTTTCCTGCTCTAACTGCACTTCAAATGGCAATATTATTATTAATAACAAATGACTTCAGCAGTCAGAAAACTAAATTTATTGGAAATGGCTTCACCTTTTTATCTACCTAGTAACATATGAAAAAGCATTCTTACTGAATTCACACAAAACTTCAGAGAATCCTAATGTGCATTAAATAAGCAAAAGAAGAAATTCACAGAGTCTTGCCCTTTGCTGTTCCCTAACATTATGGCTGTGGAGATAACTGAACTGTTCACAAGACAGATCTAAAGCCACTGAAGTTTATAGCTGTTCTGAGGCAAGATAACATTGTGCTGCATGTCTTATAATACAAAACCCAAAAGGAAAAAAAAAAAGTGTCCACATCTTCACATTTAAATGAAGCCTTATCAGAATCAGTCCGAATCTACGACAAGCACACTGCATATCTAGGATCAAAATCTATTTAGTTTTTTATTTTCACTTGCATCACTGGCAACAACCCACTATTTTTAATCTAAATAAAGAGATATGTTGCAAGTACTGGCTCAATATCACCAAGATGAAAAAAGCTACAAAATCTATAACAAACAAGCATTTTGCAGATGGCACACATCTATACATAAACCGCAGAAGTACTCACTACCACTGTTACCTAAGCAAATACCTAAAAGGAGCCCAGGGAAGTGCATCCTAAATGGTTGCAACTCCTAGACTTTACCCATGTATTCTGCATGTGGAGCTTTTCCCTCACCATTCTACTTTACTTCCCTGGAATGAGAATGAATGTTAGTTTGGTCACAGAATGATAAAGAAATTAATACATCTTTCAGCATGTGGGCACTGCCATTAAGATTAACATAATCCCATCAGCGTTTCGATAAATGCAACAAAAACAAAATAAAATAAAGATCTGAAGTCACTTTGTCCTCTCAGCTAACATATAGAAACAAACTTAGCATACAGAATTGTATAATCATTAAGGTTGGAAAAGACCTCCAAGACCAGCTGGTCCAACCATTCCCCGTATCACCACTACTACCCACTAAACCATGTCACTAAGTATGACATCCAACCTTTTCTTAAACACCCGCAGGGACGGTGACTCCACCACCTCCCTGGACAACCCATCCCAGTGCCTGACCACTCTTTCTGAGAAGAAATGTCTCCTCATTTCCAACCTGAACCTCCCCTGGCACAACTTGAGGCCATTCCCTCTAGTCCTATCGCTAGTTACCTGTGAGAAGAGGCCAACCCCCAGCTCCCCACACCTTCCTTTCAGGTAGCTGTAGAGAGCGGTAAGGTCTCTCCTGAGCCTCCCCTTCTCCAGACTAAACAACCCCAGTTCCCCAGACGCTCCACATGGGACTTGTCTTCTAAACTCTTCACCAGCCTCGTAGCCCTTCTCTGAACACGTTCCAGAGCCTTGATGTCCTTCTTGTAGTGAGGGACCCAAAACTGAACACAGTACTTGAGGTGCGACCTCACCGAGGCAGAGTACAGGGAGCAGATCACTGCCCTGGTCCTGCTGGCTGCACTATTTCTGATTCAAGCCAGGATGCTGTTGGCCTTCTTGGCCACCTGTGCACACTGCTGGCTCATGCTTGGGTGAGCATCCACAAACACCCCCTAGATCCTTTTTCCCTGCACAGCCTTCCTGACACTCTGCCCCAAACTTGTAGCGCTGCATGGGGTTGCTGTGGCCAAAGTGCAGGACCCAGCCATGTTGAACCTCATCCCATTGGCCTCTGCCCATTGACCCATCCTGTCCAGGTCCCTCTGCAGAGCCTTCCTACCCTCCAGCAGATCGACACTTCCCCCAACTTGGTGTTGTCTGCAAACTTACTGAGGGTGCCCTAAATTCCCTCATCCAAGTCATCAATAAATATATAAACGAGGATGGGCCCCAACACCAACCCCTGGAGAACACCACTGGTGACTGGTAACCAGCTGGATCTCACTCACTTCACCACCCCCCCTCTGGGTCTGGCAACATGCCACAACTTTTAAGTCAAATATTTTTGCCCAAAGGGAAATAAACAAACAAACAAACAAGCCCCTAAGATCCATAAGCAGAATAAAGAGCAAAAGAACTTCTCAGACTTGGGACATAACGGGCACATTACACACATTTCTAGTGAGTAATAATGAAATTAAGTGTTATTTCTATAACCCTACAGCTCCTGACTGGGATATCTCCATCTACATGGACAGACCTGTAAAGGTGGGTGGGGTAGGAGGACAGAACTGAAAGTGCTTACACATCTAGACTGATGATTGTTTAACTGCAGTGAGAATGAAAGAAAAGGATGCAAAACTCCTTCAACTTAAAGACATGCATCAGTCTATGTCTTACTGAAAAAAAAAGAGATATTTAAATTTTTACCTGCCAAACTTCTGATTTTTCATATGATTCCATGCAGCTCGGGTGACAAGGAATGATCCCCTCAGATGAATTCTATGAATTATATCTAGGAAAAAATTAATTGTAATTTAATAAACCCAAGATTTTGTCTGCTCATTTGAAATATACCAATTGTTTCTTCTTGACAAAAAACACACACTCTTCACACGCTGAAACTGTGACTAGAAAGGTTTGTTTTGTTTTCTTTTTAAAAATCATTTTGAAGTGCTTGTCTGAACATACACTGACCATCCCTTCCTCCTGTTGGGATGGAGATCTGCATAGAATTTACAAGCATCTAAAATTCCTGCCCTTGAACAGAGTCAAGTAAGGCCTACAAAAGCTATGCCATTTTTAAAGAAGACTACTCAACTAGTTTATCAGCACCTACCAACTCACTGCAGGTTGCCCATGTTCTCTTCCATCCCTTGGCACATCCGTTTTCTTTCCTCCGTCCCTAGTTCTGGGTCTTTTCAATCCTATTTAGCATTCAGTCAGCACTAGTGTTAAGAACGCATTCTGCTCACAAACACCGTACTGTGTTTCTCACATGGCTCTTTTTTCTGTTTCACTCAGCAACTCGAAAGGGCAACTAGGGCCTTTCTTTCCCTTGAGAAATTCACCCACCTACCATGCATTGCAGCACAGAGCTGAACACAAGGCAACTGAACACAAGCATGTTATAACTAAGCTCTCAAGGCAAAGGTAATTCTCTGATCTGGCACAGACAGCCTTCCTCCCCTTTTCTTGCCTGAACTAATGGGAAGGATATACCTTCCATGTTTCACACATTAAGTTAATTTCAAAGTTTATCAACTCACCCCAATCTTCATCACTTATCCGAACAAAGGAACGGTCTCTTAAAATCCTAAAAAACATTATCAGGAGAAGCAAAATGGAAGATGAAATAGTGTTTACACAAAAGTAACACTTCACAATCATACAGGAAAATATCTGCATATTTACTTACCCTGCATTGTTTATGACAATATCTGAAAAGAGAAAAAAGGAAAAAGAAAACTTAGTGAATATGCTGACAAAATACAAGGTTACTTCTATTTTTCTCCCAGTTCTATAAAATATATATGAACAAAACATAACACTGCACACATACATTATTTTACTATTCTATACTCTAGCTCCCTGTTCTGATTTGGCAAACTACCACTGGACAATAATTAAGACAAAATGTCTGGGTAGAGGCAAGTCTCAGCCTACTGACAGAACGAAGACAGATAAAGAAGTTGAGAAGCGATGGCTATCTGGGAACACAATATTTGCAAGATGCAGCCATCCTGCTCAGTTTTGCAGCTTGCTTTGTATTCCACTGCACTCCAGATTATGCATTTTGTGCCACCATCTTTGTTACAGTAATCTCAAACAAAAGTTGGAAGCACTAGAGTTGTAGAGCCACACAAAAAACCTGAATCATAACCTTTCATCAAACTTTTAGTTTGAATCATCTTGGCTTTGATCACATACAGTATTAGCCATTTAAGCACAAAAAAACTACATAAATTTCACAGTTAAGGAGTGACAATCATATGCAAAAGAGGAACTTTACTTGTTAGATGAAATAACTCAGGCATGGCTTTTTTTTTTTTTTGTGTGTGTGTTTGAGTATTTTGATTTTCCCATATGCAAAAGAGCTTCCCAAACATGCCAGAGCCTATCTGACTCTCCAACTCCATTATTTATCTTAATTTTATGCAATTAGTTATAATAATTGATGAGCTCTGTGCTTTGCTACAGAAACTGTTAAACATTACATAAGTACCAAAATTCTTCAGGGCAGAATCTTAGATTAAGCTGTAAACTTTTGCTAAAAAGTAACAGGAGGAAAAGCTGCCTATTCAGATTTATAAAGGCATGCCCCTGCAATCTGATGAAATCAAGGGCTTGTGAGTACAGAGCAACTGCTGTCATGCTGTACTTCATACACTTGTTAACTATCCTGTCTATAATGGTGCTGCACTTTCAAACAAGTTTTAATAATTAAGCAACTGTACCTATCCTCCCAAAAGCCTCAAGTGCTGACTTCACAAGCTTTTCACCATCTTCCACTGAATCTATAAGAAAAAAACATGAATTTCAGTAAATCCAATTGGATACATTACATTTCCAGGACATTAATAGCTAATTCCACAAAGCTAAGAAAACATATTGTGTACAACCCCAATATAAAATAAATTGAGTCATCATTTGCATATGGCCTAAAGCAAACCTCACTTAGTAAGTTTAACTGCTGCAGTGTTTGGCACTGCAAGAAAAACAAGAAGCCAAACAAGTAAGAACAGTCCTTTACATTTTGCCTCTGGTAACTGCAGCTGGACCCTTTTTCAGTAATCCAATACTGAGATAATGCATGAAAGATCATTAATAGAAGAAAATGAATTTGGAAACCCTTTATGAACTTGCTTTTAGCATCTCTGCCTCCTTGCTCCAACTTAACGTCCACCTATTTAGTATATATGATATTGCCAAGCTAGCAGTAGTCCTTTACTAAGCAGTGTTAACTTTTCATTTAAAATGCCCACTATAGCTAAAGATAAAGCATTAAAGTAGTCCAGAAGAATAACATACCATAATTGGGTACTGCTTTCCCTCCTTTTGCTCTGATTTCACTGACAACTTTGTCAGCAGCTGAGGAGCTCTTGCCATATCCCTTGAAGTCACCTCCAAGATCATTCACTGTGCATCACAAAGAAATATTTTTTTAATCGTTAATCTCAGCCTTTCTTGTTTCTGATTCTCTCATTATCACACTAGAAGTTTTAAGGAGTATGAATATAACCTGTTGCATCTGGATCCTGTTGAAAATTTCAGACAATTAGAGAAGAACAATAGATGATGTTATTGTGCTTTTCTTTTTTTTAAAAAAAAGTATATACACTCACTTAAAAAAAAGTGAAACAACTTTTGTTTTTTCTCTCCACCTTGTGCACACAGCTGATTTTCCTTGCCCAAGCTACCCCTCTAACGGTGTCATGGTATTTCAGAGATTGAGATAGCATACCAGTTATAGGTGATTAATTCCAATCTCTCATCAAACTGCCAAAGCTACTGCCTGAACTGTAAACCAGACTGGGAAGACCTGTCTGTTTAACAGAGTAGCCAAAGAGCGACATGAAAACTTCGCTATAGAACAGATCAAGAGATCTGAACAAAGGGAGAAGAGCTGCCCGGGAACTTCAGATCTTGATCTTGTAGGGACAAGAGGGCCACCTGACACAGAGAGTTGCTCTGTTTGCAGACTGCTCTACATAATAGGGCACACGTCATTAACAGCAGCTGCACTGTACCAACACCACAGACTGCTGCATTTACATGTCACGAAGCTTCACAGAATTCATTAGTGGAAGAAAAAACAAAACAAAATATGCACATTAGTTCTGGTCAAAGAACTTCAAAACAAAAGATTATTTCAACAGGTTTAATATGAATTTTTAAGAAAACCTGAAATGAATACGGATTAACATTATTGTCTTTTGCTACGGTGAACTCAAGCTTCATACTTTCCAAGTCCTCAAGCACCAGGCTATAGTGAAATTCAATTCTTGCTGGTCTTGATGCTAAACAGCAATAGTAAGTCTGCTGCATCATCACAAAACATATGTGCTTTTTTTCCTCCTTTTTAATATTGCATATAAAGAGGAACATGGCTTGCAGGACATGTGACAAAAACTTTCCCTATTACTCAAACCAAAAAGGTCTTATCTAGAATCCTGTATTAAGTTTTGTGTACAGTACTTCAGGCGAGATGTGGAAACACTGGAGAAAATCCAAGTGAGTGAAAGAGGATACCAAAGCCCAGGAGAAGTCAGCCATGGAAAGAATTTATGAAAAAAAAGTGCATAACTTGAAGCAGAAAGAAAGAATTAATACAGAACATGCTAACATGGTCGTGTACATTACAGAACCAATGCAAAAGAGAAACAAAATCTCCAAGCTAAATAGATCAATATCTAACCTTCTAAACACGCAGCCAGCACAATTCAGGTGAAGCATTAGGAAAATCTTCCAGGTGTAGTGAAGCATTAGAATAGGCGAGGTCGGCAGACTGCTCAGTCTGCAACACCAAAGGTTGACATTAAAGAAAAACTTGACATTAAAGAAAAATCAGGATCAGGCAGGAATTCTAACCTGTCCTGGGGAAGAAGAGTAGATAATTTTGTGCTAAACATTTTTAGAGACATTCAGTTAGTCTCATTAAGATACCATGACTCTAAAAAAGACATGGTTATGTATGTTTATCCTCCAAGAGCAATTTTATTAAAACAGCTTAATTAGTTACTTGGGAAAATTTACAGGTCGGTGCAGGACCTTAGGGGTGAGTGCAGACACTAATACGATTGAAGCAAAAATGATTACACTAGAACAGAGCTATTCTAAACTTAGAAAATGATAAAATAACTCTGCAAGCATAATAGAGGAATCAAAACAACAGATAAGTAAATTTATCTTAAGTTCAAGCTCAACATTATGTAATTTTCAGTTAAAAAAGAGCCAGAGACTGCAGAAGTTGTGACAGAGCGTGGCTGTAACCTGAACTGTACAGAATTCCTCCAAGGCTACGAGTGCATTATTAGCAAGTAGTGCAGAAAAGCGGAAGCAGATCTGTGGAGTGAAACAGTCCGTGTTGAGCACCTGACATCCACAGCACACCTTTTTTTAAAGAACAAACCATTTCATTACTGTCTGTTTGTTGGTGCTACAAACCAAAAAATCCATTTGGAACAACTTGTGCAAACCGCTAGATTTCATCTTCCGGTTTGGCTTCCAAAGGAACTACATTCCTGCACTTCAGTACCATCCCACAATGCAAATGAAAACACAGATATACTCAAGAGATGCTTCAAAAGCACATCTGTAATCCAACTGAAAGAGCAACACAGAAAGGCCCGCAGATAGAATGAAAAGGAAGAAATGGTATGGTTGGGTTGTAACTCAGGATGCGAGATAGAAAGCACTATCCTCCTCCTGCTTACAACTCCAGGTGAGAAGCATGGAAGATACCAGACATGGCAAAAAATGTGACAGCAGGCAACCTTTAGGCTAGAGGAAAAGGGAGAGTTCTACTTGGTCACTCCAGTCAGTCCAACCAAGCTGACAGCAACTCACTCAACAGAAGGTTGAGTCACACACAGACTGGGACTGAACAGAAAAAGCTCCTGTGCTGGGACACCATTGCTCTTCTGCAACTGTAGCATTTGCTCACAGTTTTTACTACCTATCTTCCTTTGCCTAACTTTTTTTTTTTTTAAAAAAAAAAAAAAAAAAAAAAAAGCTGTAAAGAGGCGATCATGGGTCTCCTATCTGCTTTGGTAAGACAATCTCAGAAGTTTACAGAAGTAACTTCTCAAATGCATGCAGTCAGAATTATAGGAGAACAGAATAAAAAGAAAGAAATACAAGCACGTAAAGGAAATAGAGCAATAGCAAAGCACTCCTCTATGAGCTGAAGTGAGGTGCAGTTTCCAGAGGGAAACAAGAAGTTTCCCTTACAGACAGTCAATTATTATCTTACTGATTTAGCTATTGTGCAATAAGGCCATGAGGGAAAGGGTATTGAGGATAGTCAGGCAACGTAATACATTCTCTTTCAGATCATTCTGGAAAGTCAGAACAGTACTAACTACACAGAAACAATACAATTAAACATTTTGGCTATTTTAGTGACCTAATGCTTGTTAAATAAGAACTTGAGATGAAGTACTCATATTCCCAGTAAATAAGGTACATACCAAAAGTAGAAATTACCAGAAAAAAATATTTTTAAGTTGTCTACAGAAAGACTTTTAATTTTTAATCAAGAAAGTAACATGAATCACTTTTTATGAAAGTTTGTAAATTGAGATTGGGATGTTTATTTGAAAGCTGAAGAAATCAGTGGGCAAGTTCTTGCCCATACTTAAGAAAGTTTGCCTAAGCATTTAATCTTGAACTCAGCAACAATACCTGAACAAATTCCCCTCACAGGCAGTGAAATGGCACAGGCTCACTTCTGGAGAGTGCCCAAGAACATAGCTTAACCTTCAGAATTGTGACACAGCATTTTGCAGAACTAAAGAAAGCTGAACCAAATAACTAAGAAACTATCAGAAATCTTTAACTGAGAGCTATATAGTACTGTCATTGATGGCTCTTGCACAATGCTCTACAAAAAGAAACAGTGCGGTGCACTTTCACTGTATTTTGTTTCCTGGGGGCTAATAATACCGCATTACATTCTGATGTATTTACAGTCCTGGGAAAAGGTAGCAGAAGACACACATTCACATTTCTGAATAGTCATATTAAAAGTTATGAACAGTACTCACCTGAAATTGTACCCTTTGTCTACAACTAACATTAAAGACTGGTATATATGGATGAAATACAAGTCAGGGTGATTATCTGATTCAAACTGGTTTTTCAACAATAATAAGCAATCTCAGGTAACTTGTTTCATAATAAAGCATAGAAGCAAAATTTAAATTGCATAAGATAAGACAGAAAATTATTGTATAACAAAGGTTACTGTTAAAAAGGGCACAGATTGTCGAACAACAGCCATGTGAAAAGGTAAAGGTTAGTATCTTGATTGAGTTAGTTAAGACAAAACTTACCAACCACTGAAGCTCCTCTTTCAGCAAAAGCGAGTGCATAAGCTCTGCCCAAACCTAGTTTAAAAAATAATAATTAAAAAAAGAAGTTTAAAAAGAGTTAAAAGTTGATTTGTCTCCTGAAGCACAATTCTGAGAAGCTGGAGAAAAAAAAAAAAATGCATGAAGAAAAATGCACCAAATCAACACAAAAATCCTGCAGGTTTTAAGTAAAATTCCATTTCCCCTTGGTGTTAAAGTTGCACAAAAGCTCAAAAGCAGATCGGCAGATAAATTCTTAACAGAACCTCCAGTCAAGAGAAAAAAAAAAAAGAAAACAACTGCCCATGCTTACTTTTTGTTACTGCACTCAGAAGAACCATCAGGGAAAGCTACCTGCTGCTGTCTTTATGTTTGTGACAGAAAAATATATTGGTAAAGCAGAAAATTTAATGTCTTGACACAACTTTGCAGGAGGAGATGTTGCAAGTTAATTAATTACATTCTAAGTGAATAAAACATTTTCCTGGTTAAAGTTAGCCTTCAAGATTTGAAGAAGAAACTTATAAACCAAAAAATGTTTAACCATGACTGAAGATGTACTAACAAAATTCCTCCAAGTATTTCATTACAAAAGAAGTACCTAATACCACAGCTATCCAAACACACACAGTTTACCTACTGTAACAGTAGAAGGTAATTTTTGCCTCACATACAAAAGCAAGACTATTGCACCTTTACTCTGATTTAAATTTTAGGTGTGTTAAGCATTAGTTACTTGTAGTAACAAACGATTTCCTCAAAGGGATATTATCCACTGCATCACCCAAAAATCATTTTTGAAATCCATGATGAAGATTTCAGACTAAGACTTGAATGATCAAAAGATAATAAAACACAAAATCAGAAGAAGGTTTATCATGTATTTCTCAACATAACTATTGGTCCCTCCCCAGCACATTCAAAGCTACTTCTCAAAGAGTCACAACTGTTTAGAAAAACACTAATCTCACAGCACCAGTTCTGAATTTTCCTTAAGGCTCCTATGAGCCTCTGCAAGGGATCGTAACACTTGAGGTGCATATAGATCTACTGCCTGAGATAAACAAAGCCTCAAAAGAAAACTTTTTTTGAAGAGCCAAATGACTGAGAAGCGTACAAAATCCAGATAATGTAGTATGTGCCAGTGCTCTCAATTGGCAAATTTCATCTCAGAATAAACTATAAATAAATAAATATGCAGTTTGAATTGCAGAAAAAATGACAGTGCTGCATTACAGGCAAGTACGATGTATTCTTCACAGGCGACTTGCCCAAAGTGAAAGCTATCGTACTTTTAGATGCCTGCGTATGTGAAAACAGGTCTCACTTTGAAACAGACGGATCAGCAATATAAATAAATTCCCAGTTCTCCTCTGTTCACTGACATTCAAAAAAAAAAAGTCAACAAGCAATGCTATTAGCAGCATATATGACCTACAATGGTGTAAACTAGATGGAAGCAAACTAAGAACTAGTCTGAAGTTAACAGGGCTTCCCTTTATCTTGGCTTACATTTAATCATCTATTCATCAGAAAAAATTGCTGTGAAATAAGACATCCAAGGACAGTTTTCTCTGTTAACAAACCGTTTTCAACAGCCTAAAACCAGAAACACAAGGGTATAAGGGTCACTGTAGCCACACTTACGACATGCGATTTTTGCTCCATGTGGTACTTTCTGGAAGTTTTGTATTGACAACAGGTTTTGCTTATTTGTTTTGGTATTACCTAAGAAATTAACCTCTACTTCAGGAACATTTGCTGTCTAGCAAGAAGTACATCAGTAAAGGTCTAGTAAAAGCAGAAAAGCATCACAGAAAAACCTGGCCTCAATTTCTCTTGAGGAGAAAGCGACAAGAATCGACCAAGTGACATCCAAGTGACATGAATCGACCACTCGGTGCTTTCCACAAAATTTCTTAGTCTTTATCCACAAGACATGTGGTGCTTAGGGACATGGTTTAGTGCGTGGTATTGGTGGTAGGGGGCAGCTGGACCAGATGATCTTGGAGGTTTTTTCCAACCTTAATGGTTCTCTATCAGTTTGGAGCCATGAAACAAGCTCCTGGTATGTGTGCGCAGCTCCACAAAGGAATAAGAAAAGGGAGAGGGAGAGTTCACTGTGGAAAAACAGAATGCCCTCAGAGGATTATGGAGAAAAAGAAAAAAAAAAAAAAAAAATCCTTTGGCTGAGAACCACCCAAACTTTGCACTCACAGCTGGCCTTCTCTGGAAGCCCCACGAAGCTGCCAGGGTCGAGGCGCGGCTCTGAGGGCAGCCTCACGCCCCCGAGCCCATCCCGGCCCGGGAGCGGCCCCCGGGCCACCAACATCGCGGGGAGGGACGGGACGGGACGGGACGGGACCGAATCCCCCCCACAACCACCGGGCAGCCCCGGCACCTGCCCGCCGCCCTGCTCCCTCCCCGCCTCGGCTCAACGCGCGGGTAACACCCGGAGCCGCTCGCACACAGCCGCGGCCGGGCCCTTGGCAGGGCCCCGGGAGCCCCCCCCCCCTCCGCCGCCGCCGCCGCTCACCTCCTCCGGCGCCGGTGACCAGCACCACACGGCCGTCAAACCGTAGCCCCGCCGCCATGGCGCTGCGCTGCGCTGCCCGCACCCGCCGCCGGGACGGCCCTAGCGGGCAGGGCTCGGGGCGGCGTCGGAGGGGGGCGGTGGAACGGGGCCGCCGCCGCCTTCTGGGAAATGTAGGCAACGGCGGCGGGGTGGGGAGAGAAAGGGCACGGGGCGGTCCCGAGCGGGACCCGGCCCCCGACACGGGTGGTGGCCAAGTCCGTGCTTTGCTTGCTTTCGTGGGTGCTGCAGTTTTTCAGGTCAAAAAATAAAGTGAAATATATCACGTTTTTTTCTCCCAGATTTAGTCTCTGTGTGTGTGTGGAAGGCTGTGTGCCGCGAGGCTGCCCAGTGCTGGCCCGGCCGGGCCCAGCAGAGTCCCAGAGCAACGGAGGCTGGCAGGGAGCTCTGGAGGCACCAGGCCCAGCCCTGCTCCAGCAGGGCCACCCCAAGCAGGGTGCCCAGCACCACGTCCAGATTCCATTTTGGAGATCTCTGAGGTGGTGGACTCCACAGCTTCTCTGGGCAACCCTTGCCAGTGCCCATCACCCACACGGCACAGAAGTGTTTACTGATGCTCAGAGAGAACCTCCTGTGTTCCTGTTGGTGCCCGCTGTCTCTTGTCCTGGCACTGGGCACCACTGGAAAGAGCGTGGCTCTGTTCTCTTTGCACTCTCCCTTCAGGTAGTTATGGACATCGGTAAGATCCCCCTTGGCCTCCTCCAAGCTGAACAGTCCCCACTTTCTCAGCCTTTCCTCACAGGCGATACACTCCAGTCCCTCCATCATCTTTGTAGTCCTTCATTGGACTCCCTCCCATATGTTCATGTTTCTCATACTGAGGAGCCCAGAACTGGACCCAGCACTCCAACTGTGGCCACACCAGTGCTGAGTAGAGGGGCAGGATCCTTCCACCTGGTGGCAGTGCTTTGCCTAATCAAGCCCATTAACTTACCATTAACTTTCTTAGTGACAAGGGCACACTGCCTGCTCCTGTTCAGTTTGGTGTCCACCAGGACCCCTAGGGCTTTTTCTGCCGAGGTGCTGTCCAGCAGAGTGGCCCTCAGCATGTGCTAGTGCCTGGGGTTAACAGCAGCCCAATGCATGGGACTACGTATAAGGTATTTTAAATCACTTTCTTTGTTTCTCAACATACTATTCTCTTTTTGAATGGGAAAGAAAAAAAAAAAAAAATCTTCCCCAAGTCATCAGTTTTGCCAATGACTGTAACTGATGTGAGAAACAAAGTTGTGTTTTTGCAGTAGATAATTATTTTTCTTTATTCCAAGGTAGTTGTGTAGTCATAATAAGCAGAAATGCTAACTAGATATGTGGACAGTAGAAGGCCTCACTGTTCCAAAATAAGGTAGAAGCTTGAGAAAAACAGGATAAGCAGTGTGAGAACAGTAGAACAAAAATCACAGGTTCTCAAAACATAAGAAAGGAGAAATTAAAGGGTTGAAACAAAAAAAAAAAAAAAAAAAAAAAATGTACATATGTGGTATAGAGGAGCGTCAAGTAGCTTGTGAACCTGTAGCACTCAGTCAATGAGAAAACAGGGAAGGTGATCAGGCGTCGGGTAATAGGGAATAAAAGGTTATGATTTGTTTACTAAAATGCGCTCCTGATTGACAGAATGCCCGCCATTGCAATCGCGAATAAAATAAGCTTCATAGAAGATCCTGTCTGAAGAAAATAGAGATTTTTCTCACACTGGTAAGTGATCTCCCTGTTTTTATGTCAACACACAAGCTTTTTGGTCTTACTTTGTCCCCTGTCCTGTTGAGGAGAACAGATGGGTGGGTATCTGGCAGCTAGTCAAGGTCAACCCACCACAAAGGCTTCAGTTCAGGAGAAGGAAATGTTAAGTCTGAGAATCTAGACTCTCCAAGAATCAATACTGTGAAAACATGTCAATTTTAGGGAACAACTTTTAACTTCCTCTATTTCCACATCTTATAAATTGCTTGTTTTCCTCAGAAATTGTGGTGTCTGTAATGTGGTCGCACTCACAGCTTTCAGATTTTTTACAGCCAACCTGATCAAAGATTACTTATTCACAGATAGCAAACTGCTAAGTTAAAACAGAAATGGAGAAGTGTGTTTTCCTCATTCCGTTCATGAATTGATGGTCTGCCATACTTTATTGAAATTCAGAGTAATTACATTTGAATGCAGTTTTTCATTTCCAGGCAGTTAATTCATTTACTTTAAAACAGTTTGCTAACATCCATTTTCTATGGGTCTGCTTCATTGCTATGGAAAGTCAGTTTAAAGAATTCCATCAGCTTCACTGGGCTCAGGTCATAAATGAATTTTGTAGAAACATTAACTATATTTACTTCTAAAGAACCCTGAAAAATAAACAGCTTCCTTTTTATAGACTGAAAACCTAAGAAGAGATGCATAACATAGACAGTTGCAGAGCACTGAGTACATCCTTTAACTTCAGGGTAGTAATCCAAATGTTTTGTTCCTTACAATTCACTTTAAGCAGTTGCTAGTAACTGTTTATGTATTTTGTGGAAGCAATCTGGCGTGTTAAGTAGGAGTGCGCATACCTATTCATTGTATCATTGCAGGTATGGTACAGTGCAAGACTCATTAATTCAGAATGTAATTATGCTGGAGTTTCCTAGAGCCACTCCTCTGGATCTCAGCAGTAGGTCTAAGCAGGATTTTCCAGCTTTACCCACCCAACTCTGAGCTGACAAATTTTATCTGAGCTATGAAGAGGGATTTCATGGAGCTCTTTCTTCGTACTCGCTCACTCTCCCAGCTGACTGAGAGCATCATAAGCCTGAGTCTCCAGGAGATATAAACTCCCTGCTCCTTTGCATTGTCTCTCTTAAACCTAGAAGGTGCTTAGGGATCAGAGGGTGATGTAAAGTGCCCATTAATCAGAGCAGCTAGCTCATTTTGCTGGGGAAGACAACAGCGTACTCTGTCAGCACAGACAAATTTTAATGCATGATAACATTTCTTGCACAGTTCACGTATTTTGGATTATTTACAGAGCTAGCAGAAATAAATTTTTGTTGCTGTTGCAACACAGTTACTTGAGTGAGTGCTAGTTACTTGAGTTAGTTACTTGGAGACTTCCAAAGCAGAAGATGTTAGCATTTCTGGCCTCAAGTAGTCTGTAACATTCATCATTTTAGAAACATTAGGAATATAGACCTATTGGCCGCGATGTTATTACGTGCAGTTCAGTGAGCAGGGCGAAACTACCCCAGTTAAATCCTATATGTGCAACTTACAGTTCGGGCACTAGAGGGAGCGTGGTGCTTCAATACAATCGCCGAGGCGCCTACATTCACAGATAGCCCAACACTAGCAACGAAATTCGTATCCAAAAAAAACTGTGAAAAGGTTATGCGCAGATCACATCAAAGGGTCACTGCTTTTATATACCCTGGTTTTGCTTAGCCGATAGATTTAGCCACATGCTGGCACCTTTCCAGCTACATAGGCATGTAATGCATACGTACTGGAAACTACCAAAAAAAAAAAAAAAAGTTCTGAACAGAGGTAAGGGAGCAGGGCAGCTAAACAGTCTATTACAAATCATGAATTTTAAATGTGGGAAATATTGCTGAATGCGTGCAGAAAGAGTTCCATCCACTGGGTGTGTGTTATGCTGGCACTGTATTAATCAGAATAAAATACACTCACAAGTAATTACACTTCCAGAGATCGCCTGTTTCATTTTAATACTGCTCAGCACAAGAGCAAATATTCCTGCAGGGAAAGGACCGGAGCAATTGGCTGTCTATTATCAAGAGAGCACTTCTGGCTGTGATTTCTCTCTGCTGCACTTGACAGTGGAAGGGAGCAGTTTTCTAGTAGGGCCAAGCACCAAGTCACTCTGTGGTTGCTGTTCCTGAGGAAGTAACAGATTGAGCTCTTAATCTTCAGTGACATTTGGTTCATCCTAGATATTTTATTTGTTGTTGCTACACGATGGGATCAGGCTCCTACCTGGGAGAAGGGAGGGAAGTCTATCAGGACAACAGTGCCACTGCCGGCACAGTGCAGTGCACAGAGAGCCCTGCAGTAAGGAGTTAATGTGCTGTCTGCTGAGCGCTGTGCACCCTCGCTCGTTCCCACATTTTTATTTGGGTGCTTGGGGGCATGTTTCTGTACCGCCCAGTGAGTTTCCCATTTGTTAGGGGAATGCATGCAAACTAACAGCACAAATACCCAGCTTAGTCAACTGAGCATATGCTTCTGGAAATCTCTGGTTCAGACTGGAAATACTCAGACACTTAGACAGGAACTAACCCAGTCATCCTTACAGCATCAAATATATTTGCATAATCCCTAATGTAGTTATATCTATCTAACACAGAATGGTTCTGTGTACTTGGCTATAAATGAGTCTAGGAGAACTTGGTTCTCTTTTGGTACTTGTTCTGGCTTCTTCCTTGATCTTGAACAAGCCATTTCAGCTCTGGCCTTGTGGGTTCTGTATATTTTTGTGCCCTGTTTGGATCAGGGGCTATTCAAAAAAAAAAAAAAAAAAAAAAGACTCTACTCTTGAATTTGCCTGGAAGCTAGTGTTTACATGTCCCTAAGTAGGGTCAGGCCCTGAGGTTATTTCTTATAGCATAATTTGTTCTTCAGGTAGCTAACATACCTTGTTATCGAGTCAGGATCTTTTATAGCTTCCTTGTTTTGGTGCACATACTGTGATTATAATCAGCAAAAAGCTCACACTTCAGAGCAATAAATAACATTGCAGTTTCCTCAACAGATATATATATTTTTTTCTTCTGGAAAGCACAACATAAAGTGCATTAAAGTGAAAGTGTGTCACTTGTTTATTTTTTAAATCAAACTTGACCCTGTAAAAGGGATCAAAATACAAAGAGCCACTCAACAGGCAAAGGAATGAATTAGGTTCCCTTAATGCTTGAAAGTAATTTGTTCCAAAAGTCACAGAGCTATAAGAAAATAGCATCAGTCAGAAAGCAGGTATGAGCGTAAAGCACTACCACCGTTAATCACAGCTGGGTGATGTTAGGTGGAAATTTGAATGGAGTAGGTGTCAAGCCACAAATCAATAGCAGGTGTCAAAGTGATTTTAAATGAGTGAGTCATAGTGTAACAGCAGGAGAGTAACAGCAGGATATCCAGTTTCCAAGCTCAGCTAGACAGGGTTTAAAGTGGTTGAAACCGATAATGAAAAAAGTGAGTCAAAAAGGAAGATCAAGTCTACTTTATGTTGTCCCATAATAAGCAGTGTGAACCAGCAAATATTTGTCTTAACTCTTTTACTGACATAGCAGGCTTTTTAGACCAGCAAAATTTGCCAGCCACCCCCAAGCATTACCCTGTGACGTCAATAAATTTTTTTTTTTTTGTTATGCTTCTTTGCTTACAGCAGGTGAATGTTTTTTGTAAAAGGTGAAGTTTCGTGTGGTATACTAAACAAAAGTGATGTATGTTCTAAAATCATGCCTTCAACTAACAGGTTAGATAACAGGAAGTTTTTTTTTTTAAAAACTCTAACCAAACACACCAAAAAGCAGACATGTGTATTCTGGATACCATAAGCCTTTTAATGCCTTTCAAAATGTTTTCTACTGTCTAGCGATGTTCACTGTTGGGTGAATAAAAGAATTGACTTACTTTTATATTCTATTTTTTAATATTGCTAAAAGATACGCTTGGATCATGAGTCTGATTTTCAAGTGCTTAATTTGCTTTCTAAAGGTTTTGGCTCATGGTGATAGAGGCCTGTTCATGGGGAACAAAGATTTCTCCACAAATATGAGTAAAGGGAGCAAGCAGACATTTCTTGCCACTACTGGCAAGCAACTAGGCATTGGTTCCATGTTGATAACTCCAGCACCTTACACTAAGGAGTACATAAGAAAAGCATGGCCTGCAAGAGATGGTACATTCCTCATATGACTGATGAAAACAATAGAGCTTTAGAAGTCCCTGGTGTTCTGAATATAGGTATTTTCTACTCTAACCAAACAGACCATCATGCAGCCTAGTCATTGTCCCTGTTTCCTCTTTCTGCGGCCAGCCACTGGCTGGCAGCACAGAGAGATCACTGAGATGTCTCAGCCTTTAGGTGGTCTCAAAAGTGCATCTCATACAAACCACCAGGATGGCCCAGCTCACTCTTAATTAAAAGTGAAAAGTAAAAGTGATTCTATTGATTCCTATATCTACATGTGGTGATTTTTTCCAGCTGGGCAGCTGAGTTCCACCACAGCCGCTCTCTCACTCCCTCCTCAAAGGGAAAAGGGGAGAAAATATGATGCAAAGGGCTCAGGGGTTGAGGTAAGGATGGGGAGATCACTCAAAAGTTATCGTCATGGGCAAAACAGACTCAGCATAGGGAGATTAATATAATTTATTAGCTATTACTAACATGCTAGAGCACTGAGAAACAAAACATAAACTAGAAACACCTTCTTTCCATTCACCCTCTTCTTTCCCCTTTCCCTCGAGTGGTGCAGGGGAATGGGGAATTGGGGCTTCAGTCAGTCCCTAACACTTCATGTCCACCACCCCTTCATGGTCCCTCTCTGCCCCTGCTCCCCGTGGGGTCCCTCCCACGGGATGCCGTCCTTCCCGACCTGAGCCTGCGGGGGCTGCCCACAGGCAGCAACTCTCCAGGAACTGCTCCCCCATGGCTCCGTGCCACGGGCTCCATCCATCCCCCAGGAGCAAACTGCTCCAGCACGGGTCCCCCACGGGCAGCAGCTCCCCCCAGGCCCCCTGCTCCTGCGGGGGCTCCTCTGCGCAGGCTGCAGCTCTGGCGCGGGGCCTGCTCCTGCGGGGGCTCTCCATGGGCCGCAGCCTCCTCCAGGCCACATCCACCTGCTCCAGCGGGGGCTCCTCCACGGGAGGGCTGCAGCGTGGAGATCGGCTCCATGTGGGACCCATGGGCTGCAGGGGGACAGCCTGCTCCACAAGGGGCCTCTCCACAGGTCGCAGGGGAACTGCTGCTCTGGCACCTGGAGCACCTCCTGCCCTCCTGCTGCACTGACCTGGGGGGCTGCAGGGCTGGCTCTCACCCCTCTCTCTCTCCCAGTTGCTATTGCCCAGCAGTTTTTTTGTTTGTTTGTTTGTTTGTTTGTTTTTTACCTTTCTTAAATCTGCTCTCACAGAGATGCAAACAACCTCACTTACTGGCTGTGCTCTGGCCAGCAGTGGGTCCCTTTGGAGCCAACTGACATGGAGCTCTGCTCTGACATGGGGCAGCCTCTGGACTCTGCTAACATAAGCCACCCCTGCAGCCCTCTGCTACCAAAACCTTGCTGTGTAAACCCAATGTACTGTAGAAATGGCAAGTAATATTATTACCCATTCTAACTTGCCGTCTCTGTGAGCCTCCACTCATTAGCAAGTGGATTTTTTCTTGCCATTAAATCCAATGTTTTCCAGACTCCGAATTGAAAAGCAGCTTTCATGGTGTGATGCTGAGGATCATCATATTGTGCAGTTAGCAGTAGATGTGTTCCTATGAACTAATTACAACTGTAAATGTAAACGTTTTTAGAGCTTTTGTCAACAGCCCGCATCACAGGAGGTCTCATGTCCCCATTAGGCAACAAATGCTAATCTTGCCATTTGTTGCACATACCACTCAATTAAGTGGAAAATCCATGCTGGGAGCATAAGCAGAGCATTATGGAAGCTCTCCACTTGATTCCATGAGAGAGTCAGGGTTTGAGGATGACTGAAGACCTGAGTCGGTCAGGGCTTAGTGGACTGCTGAGCTGGTATGTAGTAACACATTAGTATAACAAATTCATTAAGCAGAAACTAGTTGCACATGCACATCTACAGTTTTGAAAATATATCCCATGGAGAGATGTCAGAGACATGCCAGCAAAAGATTGTTCCTGTAGCACAGACCTAAATTTCACCCTAAGAGTCTCTCCATTAGAAATTCATTAACTTGATCTCCATGAAGAAAAGAAAAGAAAAGAAAAGAAAAGAAAAGAAAAGAAAAGAAAAGAAAAGAAAAGAAAAGAAAAGAAAAGAAAAGAAAAGAAAAGAAAAGAAAAGAAAAAAGAAAGAAAAG
>NC_048926.1:65670555-65743232 GCF_011077185.1 Oxyura jamaicensis
AGAAAAGAAAAGAAAAGAAAAGAAAAGAAAAGAAAAGAAAAGAAAAGAAAAGAAAAGAAAAGAAAAGAAAAGAAAAGAAGAAAAGAAAAGAAAAGAAAAGAAAAGAAAAGAAAAGAAAAGAAAAGAAAAGAAAAGAAAAGAAAAGAAAAGAAAAGAAAAGAAAAGAAAAAAGAAAGCCACATGGACTAAAATAGGAGGTAAAGAGACTAACAAATAACCCTCTGTTGCATTCTCTGGAAATCAGATGCATATGGGCACTCCTACCAAGTTATGAGTAAATAGATTCTACAGATGAGCTGAATCTTTACTGAATATATGGAAGACTTGAAGTCCCTCCTGAGAAAAACTGATTCAGTGCAGTTGCTTCCTGAGTTAATGGCCATATTGAGCTCTGGGACAGCCAGAAATTCCAAGAGGTTCTGATGTTACAATAAATCCAGGCAGCTCCTTTACTGAACAGCAAAGACAGGATACTTTTGAGCTGTGTCTCCTGAAATTGCCTCTTCTCTCAAGCTGCCTCCAAGCACATTCCAGAGTTCTTATTTCTGATATGATTATAGAAGGGTGCTTTGAACAGCGCACACAACTTATTCCCACCAGATACAGCAGACTTCCAGTTGTCTCTCAAGCACCCACTCTGCCAGCTTCCACCTCAACCACCCCAAAAATGTGAATGAGGAATTGTCCCGTCTGAAGAGCAATTTTAGTTACAATTAAGTGAAGTAGGGAATAGCCCACTAATTAAGGAGCAAGGTGGATACATGGAGAACAGCCCGTCAAGTAGGAAATGACATAAACACCTTTTCCTTTACTAGCTCTTCGTGCTCCTCAGCACTTGATTTGCAAATCAGGAGCAAGGTGGGAAGTCCAAATTCCCCAGCCAAGGTTCTCCCAAGGCCTAACTGTAGCCAAGACTGTGTTTCATCAACATTGTTTCATGCAGGGCTTCCTTCCTTGTTTCTACAGTTTATTATGTGAGTTTCTCGGTTCCAGTTTTGAAGTAAAGTGTAGGTTGCAATGCTGTAGGATACTGGAACTGTAAGATTAAACACACCATCCTACTTAAAGTTGAAGACCTGTGCTTACTGTAGGCAGTACACCTTATCTCAGTGAAGATGGTAACGTAAACTTAATGAAATCTAGGTGGCTGATCACAGCCCTTTCTCCCAGAAAAGTGCTGAGCTTTCCTTTCCACTTTTCCCTAATAGTTTCTTTTTTGATGGCATACGAAATACACCTTTGGGAGTGTCTGTACCATTGAAATCAAAGTAAGCAGCGTATGATTGAGACAGATAACTTTCAAGTTGGGCAGAAACTCACCTTAGTTCCAAGCATGAGATCATTTTTCTGTTGCTGAATTATCAAGATCCTTGAGATACCGAACCAGCTTTTTTTCATAGTAACAGCTGGTCTCATGTCACATCCTGGGACCAATGCGCTTACTTCCCCTCAGCTCAAAGCACTGCCTCAATCTGTTCTACTGCTGCAGTCTTAGTGCAGTAGTTCTGTACTTCTGCAGGCCTAGCAGATGCTATGCAGCTGTAGATCCTGACTCTCTACAAAATAAAACCAAACCAAGCAAGGAAACCACAGTACCTCAAATCCAAACAGTGAAGTAAACTGTGAGCATCAGCTAAGCCCTTCAGTACTGGGGAACGGCTGTCTTCTCATGTCACAGGATCCCTTAATTTAACAGTAGTTTATTTGGAACATCAACAGCCAGGGAACTTTCTCCTCAAGACCCAAGCCAAGCCCAGCTACTGAAATTGATTCTTCAAATTAAGGGAGACTGTGTTCTGCTCCAGAGAGCCAAATAACTTCTAAGTGCTATTCCAAAATGGATCAGAAGTCCCTTGCCTTTCCCATACAAGAATGGGAGGGTTGGTGTTGTAATATGGGCTGATTTATTCCATCTATGATATCATACTCTCTGAATTAAAAAACCTCACACAGCACAAATGTTAAAATATTCTTCATCTGCTACTAGCTGTGGCTTGGCCAGAAGAATCAAAGATAAATGAATTCTGAAAAACTCAATACAAAATGTTCTGCAAAGGCTGTTGCAAATGAAGGGCTCTAAATTACCATGTTTAAGAAGTAGTGGGGCTGCCAGCAGGAACCAGAGAACAAGTGGGTGAAAAGCCAACAATTTTCTCTCAGAACAACCTGCAAGTATAGAATAATACTTCAGAATAATACTGCCCAGAAATGTCTTTGTAGCACACAGAACACCTACAGACAGAAGAAAAAAGGAAGACGTAGGAAAAAAAGAGATGTTATGCAAGGCCACCTTCTACTTCATTTCAGCTCATACATATGTGCATAATAAAACAAACAAAAAATCCAAATATTTAATACAAACTGGAATAGGGATTATTTTGTCATTAAGCCAACAGGAAGTATGATTTTAAAATCCAGCACTAAGGTTTTTAAAGTAGAAAGTGGAACAATTTACGAGTGATGGTAACATCAATTTATATCTAAATCACAGTAACTGTAGGAAGCTCCACCTTTGTCCTCCACCTACAGCAGCAAGATTTTCCCACAGGAGAGGACAACAAATAGCAAACAGGTTTCAGTTGCTTGGGAAAATTGGGCAAGTAACTTACCTCTTTAACTCCATTTTTCTTAATTGTTAAAGTCTGCTGCTTTGCTTGATATGTGTAATTATGGGACATCCCAAGGTTATGAGCTGACTCTTTTCAATTTGCTCCCTAATGAAAGTAAATGCCATAGGGGATGTTTCTCCAGAAACTGGTGCGTAGAACATTGCTAGATTGTTAGAAGATATGCTTCAGTTCCTGTATTTCCCAAACTCACAAGGAAAAGCTGATAATGATCCAGGGGGTCCTACCTGTAAATATCAGCTTTAAAATAGGAAACTAGTACTCTAAATAATAAAACTGAGTACTAAGAAAAAGGAAAAAAAAAAAAAGTCACGAGGAATTGTGGTTTAAATACTAAAATATCTTGATTTGTTATATAGACCCAGTGATAATGTAATAGAGATATCTTTTAGACATGGCCTGTAAGGAGATACAACTACTATACCTTCGTAGAAGGAAAATAAATCACATCGTAAACTAGAATATATAATGCTATAGATATGTCAAAATTGCAATGCAACTTCAGATATTGTATGCAAACTCAAGTACCAATAATAATTCAGTATGGATTAGTTTTTTAGAACTTCTTTCTTCCCAGGAACAATTGCAAGATTAAAACAATCAAACAAAAAAAAAATAAAAAAAAACCAACCCCCCCAAAAAAAAAAAAAAAAAAACTAAAAACTGCATTACTTGGTCTAAATAAACTGTCCAAGTAGTATCCACAGTGTGCTTTTGGATACCAAGATTTTCACCATAGCAAACTTTCTTCTCCGAGAAAGTTTCATTTATGTGAAAACCATAAAAATAAGGTATTGTAGAACTTCTCTGGACAACTATAATCTCCTTTGACAGTTGTTTTATCCAGAGCACAGATGTTTGCCTCTTAACCATGAATGTTGGCTGACCTGCCCAAATCCCAATGAAAAACAGTTTTAAAAAGAAGCTTTCTCTGCAAATGGTTATGCAAACTGGAATCTTGATTTCATGTTAAAGTATACCCTCTGTCATATGCTCAAAAGCATCTTTTTTTTTTTTAAAAAAAAAAAAAAAGGTCAGAGAATTACATGTACTGAAATCACAGATAAATATTTGCTATACTGATGAGAGTATAGATTATATCCAAGGCAGTATTAGCAACTAAATCAAGACATAGATTGTTCTTTCAGATTTCAAATGACTTGAGGGGGGGGAGGGGGAGAAGGAAGGGGGGAAGGGGGGAAAACAGGAAACTGCTATTTAGGTCTGCGTTTTTCATTAGATGAAGTGGGTAACTTATTCCATCGAACCTTCTCCATAGATGTATACACAATGTAGTATAATCCTGGGGTAAAACGAACATAGAGGGAAGAGATGTGGCTGAAAAGCAGCTATTTATGCTGCTTGGAAGGCAGGAAGAGCATGTGAAGCCAAAAGAAAGTTACGGTAGCAGGTCACCGGGTGATGAACGCCTCTCAAAGATCATCATCCAAGCCTGCAGAGTCTGTAGCTTATGGTGGACTTACAGGTACAGCAGAAATATTTCTCTGCTAGGCCATGAAAACAAGCATGTTCCAGTTCCTCAAGGAGTTCCACGCGCAGGTCCAGTTTACCTTTCCGTAATCACACTATAACTGGTATGCCAGTAGCTGCAAGTTGCTGGAAAACAGCTGAAGCCAACTGTCATCAAAATGAGATCACTGCTTCCTTGGGACAAAACAATCTTTTTTTAGGGGTAGATGTGAGAAAACAATTGGCCATGTCCTCATTCCTTTATTTTACAGGAATTTAGTTTAAGGGAGGGGTTGAATCTTTTTTTAGAAGAGACATGATTTGGTATTCTCCTAAATAAAAACAGTTCCTGAAAGCTTCCAGCTGATAATCTCTGTACCTTCCAAACAGAGATACATTTTTAGTGAGCTTAAAGACAACAATAATGCTTGTTATCTTACCTAATTGTGTCCTTTTGTTTGCCCACAGGTAAGCACACATACATACAGATGTAATTAAGGGATGGTCAGAAGCTGTAGTGAATTGCTGCTAAAAGGACACACACACAGTAGGCACGATAACCCTCCTGTATCTTGTTTTCTTTGTATGGCTGAGATAACAGTTGTTTGATGTATCTTGTCAAAGGCTTGCAAGGTCTCACTGCTTTTTCAGCTCCTCTAAAGGGCGGTAACATTAGTTTTAACTTCCACAAATCCAGAAACATACATTTTGGTGGCATCAGGCACCACAGATTAACTACACATTAAAAGGACATTACAAATAATGAAACTCCTAAGGTACTTGAAAGCCTGCTGTAAAATGAATCCATGGTGATTAGTTTTTAATATTTTAAGATTTTTTTTGGTCATTTTTACACTATTAAAAGAGTGATGCATCAGTTTTAATGCAGACAATAGTGACATTATTCTATTTATAACTAAACAGTACTACCGTAACCTTTTCATTTTTAAACCCAGCTAGACAAGGAATAGGTCAAAATTGTGTTAGAGGGTTGATGCAGGGACAACAGGTATATTAGAACGAAAAGTGGTATCAATTTATTTCTGAAATTTTATACTTGAAGCCACAATTTATGTAATCTTGCAGGAAAAAAAGAAATGAACTGCAAAATTGCACAGCTTAAGTGCTATGCCATGTTATTTATAAAAGTAGGTCTTTGGAAATTCAGCTCAATTATTTTCTTTAATAATTACAGAAGTCAATTCTTCATAAGTGAAAATGAATGCCAGAAAGGAATAATTTTTACAAAATCTCAGAATAATGTAACTAGACTGTGAGTTATGTGTATCTTCTGCCTGTTGTCAAGTTTTTATTTTTATAACCAAACCTCCAAGAACTTTTTCTAAAATGTGTATGGCCAGACGATGCAGCTGGCAATAATGCAACTGAATACTTTATTACTGACAATGCAAATAGTTCAACTGCAGTATGACTCATATACATATAAATAGCTGTTTGTTAACAATGTACAAAGAGCATTTAAGCAATTTTTGACCCAGGAAAAATTCATATTTGAACAGTCAAAATATTCTGGGTCATGGCTGAAGAAAATCTTTTGTGGTTTATATAGCAAATGTGTGCAATGTGCCTGGCCCTACACAAAGTCCTGTCTTCCTTTCAGTAACTGTCACCATTCTTTATAAACTATGGCATTTTGTAGAATCAGCATGATTCAGAAATGGGATTTGTACAAAACAGCTTCAATTTCTCCTTCCAATCCTCACCTCAGACAGAAGAACTGGGAAAGAAAACAACTTTCTCTTTCCATGTTGGAGAAAAACTGCGTAAGCCAGTAAGTCAGGAACTGCGTTCTTACAGTTTGTGAGATTTCCTGCATGATGTTGCATCCCCATAAATGACTTCTGATGGACTACAGTAAAACATAAGAAGAGATCTTAACAGATACTCAATTCAGATGTCACACTAATGACCTAACTCTTTGCAAATTTTCGTGCACTATCCTTACATCATTTTCCTGTTGTTCCAGCCTCGTAGTACATTAATCTTTTCTCCCTGCAGGACACTAATGACTTCTATAAAAGGAGTTCACCTTTTGAACACACATTTATCCAGCATATTTCCAGTGTCTTTCTGGGAATACGCAGAGCCTAGTGACTGAATGAACATGAATAAAAGTGAATATTGCATTCTAAAAAAATGATAAGCAATGTTGAAGCTGTATGTCAGAGGCTGTAATGCTCTTGTTGCCTGCACAGTCCAAGTATTATCTTTATGATTTAAAAAAAAAAAAGAAAAAGAAAAAAAAAATGAAAGAAAAAAAGAAAACATGAAAAGTTCAGAGTGCAAATATTCTTTGGTTTACTCATAACAACAACAACAAAAAAAAGACACAGCAAACAGCAAAAACACTGGTAATTAAATAAACTACACATTCTTTATATGCTTCCTAATAAAAAGTCTTCAGGTGTTTGAAATGTATTAACTTCATGCTTTTAAGTACATTACAGTGTCTAGAAAGTCACATTTTTCTTTTCCCCAAGGGCAAGGCAGGGAGAAGATGAGGGAGAAAAAAGAATGAAAGGTAGGAGGGGAGAAGAGAACAAATTGATTCAAGATGTCACTTTTCCATTAGTTAAATAGCATATACCCCAAATTAATTTGTTTTCTAGATACATTGTACAAAAAGCAAACTGGCTTGGAATTTATTTTCAGATGCTTAAGCTTTCTGAATTCATATCCCCCTAATGTGTAAAATAAGCTGACCCACACCTTTGCAAAAATAATTATGACTTATTAGCAGGGTTCTAGAAATCTTAAGGAATTGCACAAGTCACTGTGTTTTACCTTACAATTTTGTACGTAGAGTTAAAATCACGTACCACAGGTGTTGTCTAGGGAGTACTTTTTTTCCAATTAGGCAATTTTACTGTAGCTTATTGTTTCTGACATAATTAAAGGAAACAAGGCATCTGTGTAGGTCTGTAAGGATCACTTAGTAGCCTTTCAGACATATTTTTCACCACTGAGCTGGAGATGAACAAACCAGTTCAGACTTTATGTGACAGCATCACAGATATTATGTAAAACTGAATGTTTCATAAGGTCAACACTAGGAAGCTGTGATCTGTGCAGTGCTTATAAAAGACTATAAATGAATCACATATTTATTTTACAAATAAGCTGAAGAAATGATAGACTACCATCACCATGTTAATTATTTACCAGCATTCCTGGACTCTGATCACTTATATTTCTGAAAATATAAAAGATTTGGATTGTCTGACAGCTTATCATTTTGTTTTGCATATCTGTCTTGCAAGACTCTTACTCTACTTGGACCCTTCTGTTCTATTGTCTTTATCCAGCTGTTTTTGTGGGCAAAGCACAGTGAAACAATGTCACGTGCTGTCTTTCTTCTATATGGACTGCAAATAGCAATAGACAGCTCATAACAAGGAATCAGTTTAATAAAGATCGTTCTGAAATATTTGTCAAAATATATATATATATAAAAAATCCCCAAAACGAGCAAAAAACCACCTTTTGCATGCTCCCTTATTCCTTCATAAATCAACAGTGTTCCATCTACAAATAATGCATAGGCAGTCAACTTTTATACAGGTACTTATATGTTCCCCTCATCTAGCATTTTGTTGACACCATCACAAAGTTTCTGCAAATGGAGTTTATAAGGTCCAAAGGGATTGTACAAGGCAGCCAAAAATTCACAATCAGAGAAGTGATCAAACACATTGTTGACCCGTCCATGTGACTTTGCAGTTAGGTGACGCTGAATGATCTGGTGAAGTAGCTCTCTACAGTCATTTAACAGTTTGGATAAAAAATTCCTGTCAAAGGTATAATCCACCTGATGGAAACTGACCACGGTCTTAGCCAGCTGATGAACTTTCTTCTTGAATTTCTCCATCAATGCTATTTCATCTTGATTAAATTGGTTGTTCCTGTAGAGAATTGCCAACTTGAGGACTATTTTAATGAGGTTTTTAATGATCTTCTCTGCTTCCTTTTTATTTTGTGTGTATTCCTTTGTCACTCTGTAGAGCTCATCTAAAACATCACTGCTTGTATCATCTATCAAAGTAGTTGCAATTGATTTGGATACCATTTTTCCAAGGATCTTCTTCTGGGCCTGAATGGCCAAACTTTTGGAATTGAAGACATCGGTGGCCACTAGAAAAAAAAAAAAAAAAAAAAAAAAAAAAGAGAGAGAGAGAAAAAAAAGAAAGAATGTATTCAGTACTTCATCACACACATACTACAAACAGCAAGCTAACGAGTATTTCTGTATGTATCCATTCATCTTACTCCCTTCTAATTACCACAGAAATAATGTAAACGTACTGCATATGGTAGCAGAAAGAAGCTTCAGTGCTAATATCCTGTTGTCTTTAGAACATTCTTTTAGAACTTTTTAGATTTGAGAAAATCAAAAAATTAGACAGAACTTGGTCAAAAAATGTTTTAAAATATCTCTCTGTATAAATACCTTTATACGTATGTATTGATGGCATTTCCAGTCTAGGCAACGAACCTACCCTATTCAATCAGATGACTCCTAAGTTTGATCTAATTTTCATACTCATAATGAAATCTGAAACTAGCTAATTTGGCAAAATCCTTTCTGCATTTTGCATGGGAATAGCTAAGAACTGGACACTAAGGAAGTTAAGAAACCATGACTAGTGACAACTACCAGCGCTACTCCATTAGATACAGTAAATCAATGTATCAACTACTGTAAATCTTTTTCCTTCTTAACATTTTACGTGATAAGTGAATTCAGATCCCATGTATGTGTTCTGTAATAAACATATAGGAAGCAAAAACCTTTGCTGAAGACAGTATCAAGACTTTCTGGATGCAATCGAAAGATGCTAATTTTCAGTGGGAAAGCAGGTATATATTAACTCGTCTATGTCCTATACTAAACGCAGAAACAGCCCAAAACAAACAGTCTAGGGTTTGCCATTACACTTGCTAACATCACCTCATTAAGGAACTGCTCTGTGATTTGATAAAGTAGATCCTACAACAGGTTTCTACCTCCAACACTATGATTGCTTACACAAATATACCCAATGAGGTTCCAGTCTTTGTGAGGCTTTGTCTTTTGTAATTTCTTTAAACGCTTTAAAAAACCCAAACGTTCTTTCACACACTTGTTCTGTGAAACGTTCCCAACCATATTCTCTCGTCAGTGACCACTATTTACTGCACCTTCTCCACCAAGTCACACGTGAATTTCTATTTCCATGGAGAACTGCCTGGGAGGAGGCTGCCTTCATGCTGTAGCTTTCCTGGAGTCTCAGGCAGATTGAAGGAGGGCTTCAGCTGTTTACATTTATTGCACATATGGAAGGTTTACTTTGCAAACACAGGGCCTGGAACTATATATATATATATTTTAAATGAAAACATAAACTCTGCAGATGCCAAACAGTAAGTTCCTGAAATTGGAAAAAGTTTCATTTTGACTGTTTGTGCTTGGGCAATTGGGTGTGTTATGACCCATGGTGCCTCTGGGGTTCCAGCAAGAAAAAGGAGCTTGTCCTTCAGGACAAGTGAGACACAAATCTGTATTTTTTCTTGATTTTTTTTTTTTTTTTTTGAGAAACTTAGTAAAAGGCTGCTTTTCTATGGTCTCGGAAACTTTCAAGAGAGTTTGTTTCTTCTTTGGACTTTTACTGCATACTTCTTTTTGAAGCACAAAGTGCTTGAGTGCGTTTTAAAAAAAATCTTTACAACATGAGGACACACAAAAACCAAAGATCCCATTGTTAAGTATCTTGGGTAAAGCACCCAAGATCATAAGATGGACACGTTTCTAAACCACAAAGATTCAGGAAGAAGTTAAAGATGCTAAGCAGTCAATCTGAACTGAAAACATTTGATTCAATGTTTATGTTTTCAAATATAAAAATGTAACTCCTTTACTCAAATAAAACTAATCGAAACATTTCAAAATAGTCAAATACATTCAATAGCCAATGCATTACAAAGATCTACAGATAAATGTTAGCTTTTATTTTTCTCTAAAACAGGAATATAGATGTTTCTTTCATAACTTTGCTTTCTTAAAACCTTCCAATTTTCTAGCTGTGCACAGTATCTTCTTATGTTCCACAAAGATACACAGATGATTGCACTAATACAAGTCACTATTTCTTCCAAAAACTTGTGAAGAAAAACAAACACACAATACAACCTATATTTTAATATATTAAAATGTTCTTCCCCAGGACACTGTAAGTATTCTTACAAAATTGTAACTATACCACACAGAACACTCCATTATAATTAAACAGAAATCAGTACAACCTTTCTCCAGCAAGTCACACAAACACTCAAATCTGGTTCTTACACTTTACACACATTAACTCAGAAAGTATTAATGTTAAGCAATTCAAAACTTGGCCGTTTTCTAAAGATTCAACAGTTTTGCAAAAAAAAAAAAAAAAAACACACATTATGTAATTTCACATTTGACAAAGTGGAGCTCAACGTGCAATCAGCATGCTATGCAGAACAGGACCTGCTCACTTAAAAGAGGTATTACGATCTTAATGGCAATTCTAAAAACTGTTCACGTTTTGAGACAAGGCAGCATGGCTTACTTTCTATATAGTTAGCAATACAGCACTAGTCTACTTCTTTTTCTGTGTCATTACACGTGTTCTAATTAGATGGATAAATACATAAATTTCATACTTCAGTATTTCAGTCAGTCAAAAAAAAAAAAAAAAACCATAAGCTGCTTTTATTTTGTATTTTTTCCTCATCACCCATGTCAGAGAGCTGAAACATACTTTGCAGACAAATGTTTGAATACAACTGAGTTTAAGGAATAAGTTCACAGAGCTTGTTCAGACCCAGCATACATACATGATTCCTTTAAAAAAATGTAAAATTATTACTTACTTGTTCAGCAAATTGAATTGATTTTGTTAATGCTGATAGCAGAAGCGGGGGAAAATAAGCCAGGTGAAGACCGGCCTAAGACTTATTTACTCTGCTAAATCTAACGCTTGCTTTATCACGCACTTTGAAACAGTGTCAGAAGTTATCACGGAGCGAACATATTTTTTTCCCCCTCTCCATTAGAGCCACTCTTCTCAGCTACCTTTCTCTTCTGTCCGAATGCTTCATTTTACTTTGGCACCTCAGAATGCAAAAAATACATCGCGGTGGTTTCACTTCCTTGAAAAGAGAGCTGAAAGGAAATTGCACTGCTGAGCAAGCAGTGCAACGCCTGTACTGCTAACCGGCAACTGCCGCCACAGGCAGACCAGCAGGGAGACAAGCAGCCCCGGGACTCGATGGGCCAGGGACCTGCTGGGAAGTGGCCAGAGCCCTTTGCCATCCCCTGCACCAGCCGGGAGCTGCACACCGAGGGTCTGGTTCAGCAGAGGATGCAGTGACAGCAGCAAGGGGCTGCCAGCCCCCAGCTCTGCGCATCAGGCGCTCGCCGTAGATGCTCTGAAATCTCAGATGCAAGCTCCAGAAAATAAGCATGCAAATCCACACTTAAACAGCTACCTACAGGGGCCCCATTTTGTTAGGGTTGACCATATACGTAGCCACCATTAAGGAGAGACTGCCATGGGTGCTCAGTGTGCATACATATCTGGGTACATCTGCTTTACAGACAGGTCCCATCCTTGTGCTTTAAAGCGAAACAATGCCATCTCTCTGGTGGCCTGCAGCGTCCCCAGAATTTGGGCAGGTCATCACACTAATTTTAGGTATCTTACGTAATGCTTTTTCTCATGACTCTCCTTTATTACAGCTTCTATTGCTTTGCTGTGCAGTTTTACACTTCACTTTTAAAAGATATACTGCCATAAAACACCCTTTAAGAATCCCTGGGATGTCATTTTCTGCACAAGCTACACAAATAAGCAGTTCTGTGAGCCTGCCATGATGATGTTCAGTGGAGCCATCCCCCTGCAGAGCAAGGGGAGACAGTCTCTCAGGGAGAAACCCACAAGATTTTAGCAACAGGAACATCTGAAAAGTCTTTTCATCTGTTTATGACTTAGAGGAGCAAAGGAGTTGCTAGAGACTGTCTTCTGCAAAGTTGGGAGCTTATTAATTACAAAAATTCTTAATTTTTGCAAAAACCGGTTTGCATGTTTTACATTAGTATTTTGTAAATTAAAGTCAATAAATGCTAGAGATGTAGTATTCTGGTTGTGTTTTTCCCCAAAAATGTTATCTTAAAACTGTGTTTTCCTTAAAACTGTGCTGGGAAATGTGAACTTTCAGTGAAAACCGAGAATGCTGGTTTAATAAACTCTCAGGAGAGTGGTATAGAAGTACTACAAGGCTATCACTTATAGCTGAGATGCTCATTTTTCCCCAGAATGGAAACCAGTATGCCTCCCTCTGTACTGTGGCAAATACCTATTACCAAATACCCTATTTCTCAATGCCATTTATCCTAAAAAAAAATATACTTGAAAAAAAAAGTTTAATCAGATGATTTCACTGCCTTACAGCAAGGCAGAATCTCTTTTTCCACAGGGTAACGGTCAATGGTAGATGCAACAGCACTTGCAGGGAGGTGTATTCAATCTCATACATAATGACAATGAACACTTAATCACTGAGTGTTTCTAGGCTTGTTATCATAAAGATGGACCTGAAAGAAAACAAAAGACAGTAAAAGCTTCCAGGGATCCCTGTTAGGACACAGGCAAGTCAGCAGCTGACTTTTTGATATGGGTTGTTTTTCTCATGTATGTGCTCAGCATGTTGACATAACAGTCCTGGCTGAAGAGAGAATTTGTCTGCAGAGCCACTCTTAATAACACTGCTGCATGAGACTGCTTTCACTTTAATGATGGTTGACATGCCATGTACTGCACTGGTAGCATGCAATGTCCAGAAACCTCAGGGGTTTTTGGGTGAGGCACAAAGGACACTTATACAGGGTCAGGGAAAAAAAATAAAAAATAAAAAATAAAAAAGAGCATTTCAGGCACCATTTAAAAGACGGTATCACAGAGTTTTGAGAAATGTGGCAACTGATTTCCTGCCTGGCTTCCTGTGTGGACATGTGTGCTTGCCTCTGCACCGACAGCGGGTTGCAGCTGAAGCAAGAAGCCTGAGCGTAGTATGAATCCTGTGTCCAGTCAGACTCCTGGAGTGGGAGAAAATCATTTCCCTGGAGGGAGACAACCTGAAATCTAGCATTGCACTTTCCAAGTATATGTGACCACGAGTCACACCCCTCCAAAATCCTGAAGTCAGCCAGATACAAAGGGATAGAAAAAGCTACTATTTTTTCCTCTGCCTTCTGTTTTGCAGGTCTTTACATATTTGTGTTTAAGAATGATAAAAGCTAGAAACCTTTAGAAAATAAATGCACTAAGAAATAATGCTTGACTTCATGTATAGACACATGACTTCAGTAAGTTAAAGTTCCAGCAGTGGTCAACTGCAAGAGCTAGCATCAGTGAACAACAACTGCTGGTGTACAGAACAGGCAGGAACAGTCACAAAGCTGTTACCAGAGCTGTATCAACTTTCACAATACAGCTATTACGTAAAGATAAGATTAAAAGTGAGTGGTAGAACACAGACTAAAAATTCTTCAGATATAAATAACGTAAGCCGATTTCTGTCACTGACACCACGATGTATATCTTCTTTTTAATAATTTTCTAAGGGAATGAGTCATGGCTTCAAAAAGCTTTTTTTTTTTTCTGTTTTTGTTTTGTTTTGAACAGAAGAGTCAGTGTAATTATTCTAGCCTGTACGAAGGTTACTCCTAACCCATACAAAGTGCTTCAAAGTTTCTTGGGTAAAGGGTACATTAAATTTATCTTTTAAAAAGCACAAAGTTCTTGCAATGTGAAAAGCATTCAAAAAATGACTATTCCCCAAATGGCCACTTCAGAAAGTCAGCTGTTCTTTCTATTTGCAAATGTTTGTTCATGCGCTGGCTTTCCAAAAGCTGATGAAAATACAGCTTGTGTGAGATGTGCAAGACCAGGCAGCTCTGGCAGCTTCCACTGCTCAGCCTCGGACACTGGGACTCCAACCTGTAAGCTGGCTGACGGCAGGAGTGGAAGAGACCAGGGCAGACATCGAGAAAACGACTGGAACAGGACAGATGGCCTGGGCCAGCAGCATTGGGCAGCAGAAAAAACAGAGGGCACACAGCTACGAGCTGAAGGTGAAAGGGGAAATAACGGCTGAAGGAATGACAACAACAACAACAAAAATAGAGTCCTATTCACAGGGAGAAAAATGTATTAAGAGAAGCAAAACTGAGCTGGTGAAAGAAAGGGGTATTTATTTATTTGGCCTGTTTTCCTGCAGGCTTTGCTCAGGGAGCCGAGCCCGGAGGATCTGCCGCTTCCACACGCTGCAGGGCACAGGAGCGCCATGGCCTACTTCCTGCCCTGACGGCAGCAGTGGTGGCTGAAAGGAAGCTGCTCGTACAGAAGCACCCGATTCTGGTACAAAAAGTGTCAGGAGGAACACCCAGCCTTTCCTACGACAGGACACTGGTGACATTGCTGTTCCCTCAGAAAGGTGAGGGAACCTAGAGTGCATTATCGTGGGCCTCAAGCCTGTGGAGCAGCCCTTAACCTGCCCTCTGGTCCATGCTGCCACAGGCCTCACCGGACTCATTTCTTGTACACATTTCCCCTTCTTTTGGTTCAGGTACACAAGGTCCGTACTTGAGAAGCCAAATTGTATTTGGCACCTTATTTTTAAAAAGGGAGTTTTATTTTTGAGTATTGGTTTAAACTAGAAAACAGTTCAAACTGAAATTTTCAACACATGCAAAGCATATGTTCACAAATAAACCTTGCCTACAGTTTTCTCAGTAGGTACAGTGACTTGTACGAAATTGTCACCCACCATGATCTTCACCAACTAAGCATACTACAGGAACGTTAATTAGTCAAGCAATGTGTACTAATTTTAACATTCATGCTGGAAGATCTTCAAAAGAAAAAATAACCAATCTGAATGAAGCCAAGCCTAACACATAGCAAATATTGCATGAGCAGCCTTACTGGATTTGGAAGTCATCTCTGAGGCTGCAAATACTCTGAAGCAATGGTTAACCAAGCAATTTTGGAAAAATATCTTGTTAATCAAGCATTTTTTTGGAAATACTTGGCATGTCTAATCTGCACACTCATTCTGAAAGTGAGCATACATTCAGCAGCATGGAACTTGGAAAAGGTAAAAGAAAAGCTAGCAAACACCACAGGGAATACCTTTCCTATCTGATGAAGTCCTGAAGAACTCATTACCAATAGGTCTACAAAACACATTAGATAGTTCTATGTTCCTTATATTTCTATTTAATTCATTGCTTTAGTGTATTAAAATGCCTCAAATCTGACCAACAGCAAAAGAACAAAAGACCCACTTTCTAGCTGCTGCAACAGAAACCATGAAAAACAGAAAACAAAGGGTTTTTTATGTTGGTGGGTTGTTGCTTTTTTCTATGACCAAAAGGTAAGAAGAATTGCCAAAAAAAAGTACCTGGAGGTTAAGGTTGGGTAGTGTGGCAAGGAAGGATGCTATTACCAACAAGAATGTATGTGCAGCATTTTGCAGTCCCATGAGAGCAGTCTGTGCCAACGAGTTATTCTGGTTTTACATGGTGGTGCTTCCCACAGCCACCCTGTGCATCACATGATGCATGCTGTAGCTGATTTAGAAATTTTAAACACCTTCTTGAAAGCTTTTTATCCTAGAGCCTCTGTATATACTTTAATTAATAGTGCAGCTTTAATAAGAAAAAAAAATAACATTAACCTCTGATGACTGCTGTTACAGAAGCATATTTTAAAATATATTGGATATTAAAAAGAGAACAAAAACACGACAGTCAAAGAGAGAGAGGTCATGAACTTAATTTGGTATTTCACTCCTTTGCCACCATTTGCTGTCCTTGCTGGAATGTTACAACAGGTGCTGCGATATTAAATATGAAGCTTGTATATTTCAGCTGTTGGTCATTTCATGACTACTCCAAGTTCCTCTTTATCTACCAGTATGCAGGTGTCCATGTATACTCAAAAGCAACAGTGCTTTTCATCTTTTCATCTGAAACAAAGTGTATCCTAGGTCATTCCTTCAGAACAAGCAAATGCAGGCCAGAAAATGTATGTTTTTGTCCAGCCTTTGAAACATACACCAAACCACAGCAAGGCCAGTGCCAAGCTCCATAACCCAAGAGGCACTTGCAATAAAATAATCTGGTCATTACAATTGAATCTTTTACCAAAAGTTAAAATTTAAAAAGAGATGTCTAACTGGTATTACAACCATGCCAGCAAAAGGAATGTCTTCTCACAAAATAATTAAATAAACAAATAAATAAATAAACAAATAGCCGTAGGCACAAGACATTGAGATGCTGAATGCAAGAGGAAAAGCACTGAGACAGGCTGCCCCTAGGAAACTCTGAATGCATGAAGACCATTAATTTTTACCCAGGAGAGGGAAAAAAAAAAAAAAAAAAAAAAAAGAACACGGTAGGGGAAGTTGAGGACACATGTGGCAAAAATACAACCAGCTGACACCTGCCCATAAAACAGAGAGAAGATGGCAATCTAGCCTTAGAGGAACAGGTAAATCAATTACAAGAACAAGACACCAACTTGGTAGTCAAAATGCAAAGAGCATATCTTTTGAATAGCATGTAAAGAAAGCCACAGCAGAAGAGAGTTCAAATGACAGAAAGGTTTGAGAGTCTTTCACTGACTTTGAAAATAGTTAATAATGCTTTTCCTGTATTTCTAGTTCCAGTTCTCTCTTCTTCTCAGCTTCAATCTGTATGCCACTGTTTGCATCCTGCAGACAGGATGGGACTCCACTGTTTTCTCTCCTTCAGTTCTAGGTTGAAAGACAACTAGTGCTTTGTTTATATATACTACTCTCTCATCTTCCACCAGTTGCCCCAAAAAACTAAATGATACCACCACCACCCCCCCAACACACACACAAAATTTGTCTTCTTTTTCTTTTAAAAAACTTATTCTGAGGCACCAAAGACTGCCACATTTACAGACCAGACACAGAAAAAAGAAGTAGTGATTTCCAGGGCACTTCTTCCATACCAAAACTGGAATGCAGATTATAAAAACAAGGAAATATGCCATCTAAGAATTGTACTTATCAGATACCTGCCTGGGATACTGGTGATGCTCTTCAACTCTTTTGCTGCCCATACAGTTGCAGTTTTAGTTTTATTTTACACTATGTTTTCCAGTTTTTATAGCATGAAACATGGTATCTTTTCTGGCATGAAAAGCTCGGTTGTACATAGACTACACGCTTTGTTTACTCTTCTGCACTAGTCATTTGTTGTGGTTCTGATTAGGAAGGATTACATTTGATGGCCCTAGTGGCCTTTTCCTTTCCCACTGCTAACATATTTCCTTCACTTTCCACTGCCACAAGGAACAAAATAAATTAATACCTCAGTTTTCATCCTTTATCCTAATGTTAAGTAGCCTGTTCACTCTGAATACACATTAACACTACCAGGACTTCTGCCCAAACTTCCAGCCATGGAATCAATGGATGAGAGTATTTTCTCTCCTTTATTCTCTTTCTCCCTTGCTGTCGGTTCAGAACAGGTTCCTCTAGAATTAAAGGCACAGTCTGTCTCTTGGAGCTTTGCTGTGATGTATGTTTGTTTTCACTTGGTTTGCTTTATGCCTGGCTTCTCCAATTTAAAACCAATGCTCAAAACAGGAAAAAAAAAAAAAAAAAAACAAACCCGGGGGGGGGTAACGCTTTCTAGGAAAAAAAAGAAAAAAAATAATTTTTGACTTAATCTATAGTTCTCACTTAGAGTTCTCAAGCACAATTGCTAAGACTGTCAAAATCTACCTTCACAAATGTGTTAGAGTTTGGTTTTGCTTTCATTGATGTTATTAAACCCTAGTAAAATAAAAAGCAAAAGAAAAAACTGGACCTTTAATACCAGCAACTTGTTCTTCTGTAAAATTAAATCTTATGTTTAAATATCATGTATTGAATATCATTGAATATCATTATCTTTTTTGTCTAGAAGCAGCATTATTTTTCTTCTGTAGAACAGAAAAGTTTCTGTTGTAGACACAGAACCTTGACCGATACATAGCAAGGCAACAGCAATCCAATTTATTTTTAAATCTTGTAAATATTGACTAAATACTGACTAAAAATAGGTGGTCTCCAGAGCTCCTTTTCAGCCTCAAATCTTCTGTGAGTCTAAAACCTGGATCTATTTTGTAGACCCCTTGGGGCCAGTCATAAGAGATTAAGTACATAGTTTTTTACCACTGTTAACTGTAGAATTTAAATGTTCACTCTCTTTGTACTGGCATCAAATGTTATTTTTAAGCAGCCTATGAACAGCACTGATCAGCTATGAAGTGAGACACACATGACCTTCCACCATCAGGAAAGGGTTTTCTAGCTTGAGATTCTCAGGGTTATTACCCAGAAAGAAGGAGGGAATGCAAATTTGAATTCTAGAGAAGGAAAAGCCGCCAGTGGTGAAAATAAACACCATCAATTTAAATTTCAAATTGGTTGGGTGACATTTTTGTACTGTCAGATGAAATAAAACAACAACAATTTCTTTTCACCTCACCATGAGGTACTGCTGTCCTCACAATGAAGTAATAACCAACAATGAACTATGCACATCTTAATCCAACACAATTCTTATCTGTGCCAATTGATTATAATAGCAACTGTTCGTTGCAAACAGAGGCTAGTTTAAACATACATCCTGGATGTCTGGCATCACAGACTTTCAAATTTCTAGTCCACAGTACTTAGGACAAGACTGTGAACTTGGTGAAGACATATGACTGGTGAAGACACCAGAGCCATAGTCTTCACTCTTTCCACTTCCTGAAGGATGCAGTGTTTCTGTTCACAGCTTCTCAAACTCATGATTCATTGTTTCAAAATATTAGTAGCTCAAGATACAAAGACTAAGACATTATTTCTCAGTCAATATTTTTAACACAAATCTTTTACCTTAGGTAAACATTTTATCTTTTGTAAATGGGAAAAAATAGACCTGTGTATCAGTAGATTCACCAGTGTCACTTATTCATTTTGCTAACATTCAACCAAAAATTTCTTCTTTCTATAGACTTCGTAGAATAACTTGCTAAAGCAGACATAGTAAAAACGAAAACAGATCCCAAGAAAGTTTTGAGATTTAAAACAATAGATTTTCTACACTTTTCAAAGCCAAAGTTATTCCTATACTCCTTGATGAAGTTAATTAAGTGGAAGCTTGTCTGTGCACGCACTGATTCAGTGCTTTACTAATTCCTGTATGAAGTGCAGTGTAAACATTCTGGGATCAAGACTTGAGGGTACCACATTCTTAAAGGTCTACTGAAAACACAGGTCAGCTTCCAATGCCTTAGGGAAACCTGCAAGTACCTACCTTCACAGCTAATTAAAATATGTCTTACGATACATTCCTGGATTTCACACTACAAACCTTTCAAGGACAAATGCTCTCAAGTAAATGAAACACTAACTCTCACTTCACTGCAATTTTGTCTCACACTGTAAAGTGCCAGCAGGAACAGGACTCTGCAGAGACACCAACATTTATGTATTACCATGTCAAAACAAAAAGTAGCTTTCTCTCACTGGTGTGCAAGTAAGACCAGCTGATAGTTTTTTATTGACCTGTATAGTTACAAATATTGATGCTGAGTTTAGCAACATGTAAGGAAAAAGATTTCCAAATATTTTTTTTTACAGCAGGTATCCAATTCTCTCTGCATTGCTCCTGCTGAAACAGATCTGCAATGATTTTTGATCCCAAGTTCTCCAAATGCAATCTGACATCAGATGCAGAGGTGTGCACTCCCTATTTTCCACAGTTAGAGAGTCAGGCACTAGAGACCAATACCGAAACATAACTGTGGCAGAAAATCAACTGAAGAAACTGAACCAAAACAAACCCCAAGCAAGGCAGGGAATCTTATGAAGAAAAGTAAAATTTATGAGAAAATGGCAAATGTAGAATAAAACTCTTAAAGGATAGGATTCTCATTTTCTGCCATCCTCACCCAAAACAAGATTGTGCCCAGCTAAGACCAAGTTTAAGGCTTCTGCTTTTGCTGACACTGTGGTTACAAGGAACCAATTTGCTTATAGTCACATGTGTATCACTAATCACACAATGTTTTGTTCAGTAGTCATTATGGAAATGTGTCCACAAAAGAAAAACTGTATACATAACAAATAAATAAATAAACTCAGCAAATCAAGTGGCACAGACAGATAAAATGTGAAAATGTGTAATTTTTATATTTCCACTCTAATATATATATATATATTAATATCAGTATATATAAAACTGACTTTCAGATTGGAGCTATTTATTAATGCGGGTACAGTAAGTTTAAGCAAGTTTCTTACAAAGACATACACAGCACCTTTTCCTACCAACCAAAAGTACTTCTACTAGGTAGTATTGGACCTATGAAGTATCAACCCAATGAATAAATGTGAAAAATTATTCCTTGAAGATGAAAACAGATTTCAAAACAATTTCCAAATAGACAAGATTATTTTTAGCCTCCTACTTCTATTGAATGTGATGTATGGAAAAACAGAAGTGTTTTTTCAAAAAGCAGCGTAGAAATTATTTAGTATTCTTCATAACTTTATGAAATGCTCTCCACTTACTGCAGATTGTAATATTACTGTTAAAAAAATCAGTCCAGAAGGCTGAGATAACACCTGGATAACACCTGGAATAATACAGTCTTCATTTGTTTTATGTTTATAGAGATTCTAAATGTTTGGAGGAAAAAAAAAAAAAAAAAAGAAAGAAAGAAAAAAAGCAATTTGTTTCTCAATAAGTAGTATTTACAAAACCTTATGAAACTGTCACATTTAACAGAAGATTTGTCCAAATTATAGTTACCGATGAAAGGAATGATGTGTGCTTTTGAATAAGGGAAACAAATGGCTATTGGTATCTGAGTATCACATTTGCCTTATGCCATCACTGGCGCATGTATTACAAAACACTGAGTATTCTTAGAAGCCATTCCTTTAGCCAGCTCGCATACTTGGAAATAATACTGTTAAGGAATACAGCCTTTCCAAATGTAGGTGCAAGGTACAACACCCAACTCAGTAACATGGAAAAAAAAAAAAAAAAAAAAAAGTCAGAATGATACAAAATATCATCATCCTGTCTGTGAGGCGTTGTGCCCAGTTTTGGGCTCCCTCACATCTCTGCCAAAGGAACTGTCAAACTGAAGCAAGTCCATGAGAGCCACCAAAATGCTGAGGGAGCTGGAGCATACAATACAGAGGAGCGGCTGAGAGAGCTGGGTTTGCTCAGCCTGAAGAGGCTAACAGGAAACCTAACTGGTACACCTGTCCAACAGGATAACTAACTGGTGAACCTGACTAACGGGAGACCTAACTGGTACACCCAGCTTGTTACTGAAGGGCTGTAGAGAAAAACGAGCCAGGTTCCTCTTTGACTGGCACAGCAAAAGAGCGAGGGAGAGCGGGTGTGCTGCAGCAAGGGCAGTTCTCGCTAGATGCAAGGTAACAATTCTTCACAGCAAGAGTGAGAGGTGCAGTGCTGGCGTATGTTCCTAGAGGAGCTGTGGGAGCACCATTCTTGATGACACTAATGATTTGAATGGATAAAGCCTTAGCAACTTCAGCTAACTCTGAATTTGGATGCTGCTCCAAAGCTGCCTCTGCACTGAGTGGGGGTCTTGCCTGATGACCTCCAAGAGCTCCCCACAGCTGACGTTAGTCTGTAGCTCTCTGTCAATGCCTGCCTCTCTTTGTGGGACTGTATCTTACTCACAATTAAACACTTAGGTCCTGCAGTTCACTACGGATTAAAAGATTTGATTGCATAAACGTAATTATCTTAATGGAATTTTCTCAAAGCAATGTAGCATTCAACCCAACAACTGCAGCTAAATGATTAACCAGTTTAGAGCTCCAGTGCTTCCCCGAAGGAGCCTACCAGCTACAGCTAGTGCTTATCCCCCGGCCTCTGCTCAGATTACTGCCTCGCTTCCTCATCTGCCCCTGCTGCACAAGGAAGAGGTTGCAAAGTATGTGGGGTATGAAGAAGAGCAAAGTGTTCAGCAGCAGACAGCTGCTGGGTATGGACTCCAAATGTGAGACAAGCGAAAAACACTGGTTCAAGCACATCACATGTTACGCCTGTAGAAGAGGCGATGGGAGCTGCCATCTAATCCATTCACAGATAGGTATTACCCTGACTCGGCCAGGGCAACACAATCAGACGTTCTTTCAGTTTTTGAGGGGAGACATGCTGAGCTCCTTAACAGCTCTAAGCCAGTGCTCTGACTGAGAGCTGCAAGTGCCTACATCAAGATGTAGCTGCAGCAGCTGTATTACAAACCAGAGAAGTTGTATCTCCCTCCTCAAATCCCTTTATCGAGTTCTTTGTATTCTGCTTCATTAAATGAACAAACCTCCCAACTGTATTAAAAATTCTAACGGTTTTGACTTGCCTGGTTACCCTGATCTTATTTCCTCCCAATGTCCCATTGTTCCTTCTTCATTAAGGCGATAATTCTTGCTTTTACTTCCACCCCCACTACCTGCATCTTTGGCAATGTTTTCCCCAGTATGTTTGTGGTCCAGTACTACAATGCCACTTGGTAATTATTCTTTCTTTTTCAGATTTTTTTTTTTCCTTTTCTATCTTTCCCATATTAACATTAAATATTTTGCCTTTAGCTTCTCCTATTACTCTTGAATTCTAATAACCTACAGGAAGGATTACATGAAATGCCACATTGTTAAGCATTGCTCTAACTCACAGAACTGTGTAAACGACATTTATGATGCCACTAATCTCTTAAATCTCTTCATCTGCAGCAGGGATGCTATCTATGCAATAAAAAGTCTTCAACTGACTAATCTAGATCTCGGACACATCCACTGGGGCCAGTAGTCTGAAATTTTCAGACTGCTCTCAACAAAAAGCTCCTCTTTCAACAGCCATAACATTTTACGGAGATTTTTGTTATGACAATGGAAAGTAGACAACGAGTAAGCAAAACAGAGCAAGCCCACATTTCATAGTCTGGAGGGGGCAGAACTTGAATTTAATACATGGGGTTTAGTACTAGTTATTTGTGCTGCTTCTCTGTGGCTTTGTACAGAAAATTGAGCTCTACAAAAAGGAAGGAGATGATCTCTGACTTTGGGAGCTGCCAAAGCTACCACAAATCACACAAAACCACTCTGATTTGGATTCAAAGAAAAGAGAGAAATTCAATTTCTGCTTAAACTTACATTTTTCATTTCATTTATTCTAATTATGACCAGAAACAGACTGTAGCTTCAAATTTTGACATGAAATGGGGCTGCTGTCATCTGGTACATGTCACATTTAAGTACGGGTAACATTTTACTCGCACAGTTTGGACTTCCCCATTCACCATAACAAAAGCAGAAAAAAACGTAACAAGCACTGGCTGTGGAGATCGTGGGATGCAGAATCCTGCTCGGCAGACTGCCAAGGGTGCTCTGGGTGCAGTAAGTGCCCCATAGGAGCAGCAGAGAGTTTGTTACTTAAATGAAGATTCTGCCCTGGAAGACTTTCAGTGAGAGCTCAGTGCGAAATGTCAAAGCAAATCCATGACTGCGTACAGGAGGGAGTATTTACTTCACAAACCAGAGAGTGCACTGTGATGTTATAACCTCCATGTCTGTTCTCTAAAAGGAACAAAACAGGTGAGCTCATTCCTCAGTAGTCTCATTTGGATTAAAAAATGCTAATTGTGTCTAATAAAGCTCTGAGCACTTTCAGGAATGCAGAGAGATCTCTCTCCCACGAAATGTGGTATTTAAGTGTGACAAAGGTGCAATGCAGGCTCTCAATGCTTCTGAATTTGTAATACATTATCCATTGTTTCACAGGCTATGTATTACACTCCCTCTGATATCTGCAGTTATTTTTCTTTGAGATACTGTATTTCCTGTTGTTGTCTACTTATCCAACACAAAACCTGTAGAATGAAGCTGAAGTTTTCTGAAGTTTCATGGAAATCACTATTTCATTCTATTGAAGAAATATTCTTTAAAGAATCCATTAATACTACAGTAACTTTAAAATGCATTTGCATGTATTTAAGAAGGAATATTCATGATACATAGTTTTCATGTGAAACCACATTTCCTTTGGATCACAGAAAGGAACTAACTCAGGCAACAGCCTGAAACCATTTGTTAACTTTCCTTGGTGTGTGACCTGCCACCTGCCACCATGCAACGCCAGGTTGAAATTATGCCATGAAATAGAATGTTTTTTTACTTTTCTACTGTTTATTCTACTATTGCTTTACCAAAGTCTTTGCTTCATCCCCAGGAAAAGCAACTACAAAAAAAGTCCCAAGTTATTTATATCGTGACAGTTGCTGGAATCTGTAAATGTAATACAGACTGATGCCATATATACACAACACACTTTACCACATCATTGTGGTATACAGATGAATATGAAGATTGCTCTAAAGTTACTGAGCAGAGACTGAAGGAAAAAAAAAAAAAAAAAAAAAAGTTTCATGTTAGCATTCTAATATGTACCACACAGAGATCAAAGGCAGAAACTGAAAAGTCCAGATTTGTACAAAATCTAAGGCAGTAATGACTGCATTCCAGTAATGTATTTCTTACTCCCAGTTCATGCTATTTAAATGAGATTAGGCTGGAGATCAAGGATTATACCTCTATATGATTAATTGTAAAAAATAAAAAATATAATAATTTTTTAAAAAGAGGAAAATCTACACGAGTTCATAATTCAAAACTTTGGGGTTTCATTGTAACCATGATCATTTCTGAATTTCAGAGTTCCTCATATATCCCTTCATTAGCTCTGGCCAGTGATGCAGCCATCGACCACCTGACCATGTGTTTTGAGAAAAAACAAAAAGTTCTCCCTTTGCTTGCAAACAACATTAAAATAGTTGCTTTCATGTACTTTTTCTCCTCCTTTCACTCTCTAGCATATAGCAGATTCACTACCGTGCTTTCATTTCTAGCTTTGGCCTTGAAATGTACAGACTTTGGCAAACAAAATACTTCATAGTCATGTAAATGTACCCTGTATTCCTTGCACTAGTCACAGAACTTCACCTACTAATGTCTTGGCGGAGCCTCGTAATTTGTGGGCAAATCAGAACTTATGTTTTAGGGACACCTTCAGTCTTGCACTTAAAGGAACAACCACCCACTTTGGTAAACCATTTAAAAGATTATATGCCTTTAGCGTTCAAAGCCTGAGCCTCAAACTGAGTTTGAATTTGTGACGTATCAATTTTGTTTATGCAAAAAGCACACAGCTCTATTCTTGATGAAGCAAAGAGATAGCTGAAAGATTCTGAATACCTACGTTATGCCACATACACCAAACCATTACAAACCCACAGTACTGGACTATATTTTTCAGTATCATGATCAGTGATCTTTCATGCCGTGTTCAATCAGACTAGGCAAAGCAACATACAAACTGCAGCTCTACAAATTCACCTGTTAATCCTGGTCTTTATTCACACAGACTAAATCCCCTTTTCTCACAGATCTTCTCAATTACTCCTTTACAGAGGGGACTGCATTACCAGGAATACATTTACAGACTGACTGAAAAACCCTCTCAGTTGTATCTGTATCTCATCTGCCCATAACGGTCACTGCTTTTATCTTCCACTCTATTAAAATCACAGGGCAGCAAAACCCAAGTATTTTCCCAGCCAAAAATAGCTGACCAAAAAGTTATCCCTTCTTTCCTGTCTCAGCCACCTGCTCCAAATCCTTTTTTTCCAGCATGAGGATCCTGGCATCTCTAATTGTATCAAATGAAACAAAGTGATATGCACAGAAAGAAACAAATGTTTTCAGAGCATCTGAAGAATCTGAGTTATCTAAGAAGGAAAAAGATTTATTTTAAAAAGAAAATTTACATTTCAAACATAGACAACATTGTAAAATTGTCTGGAGCTTCCTGTATGTAAACCAAAGGATGGTTCATGCTGTGGCATGCATGCTGATCTCTCCTACTGTAAAACTGAGGGAGAATGTTCACATAGCCCTATTCTTTCTCACATATTCTCTTTTTCAAACAGTTTCTATGGAGAAATACTTTTTCAGTTCTGCTTTTCAATAAATCAGCCCTCCAGAATCTTCCTGGGTAAAACCAAATTCTGTCTTGAGCTCATCCACTCAATCAACGAGAAGAACAAAGGAAAAGAAAACAGGGGGCATTTTTGTAATTCTTCATTATTAACCAGGTTCTACTGACATTATTACCACAAAGTTTGACCCAGCACTTTTCTGTACATCAAAAAAACACTCATGCCTCTAAGCAGAAGCAGAGGTCCACAGTAATGCTACTCCTGAAGCAGGGGAAGTTGTAAGAGTGTGAGGGGAAAGCCAGCTAAAACACTCAAACCATTTCTTCTTTTCACCACCAACAAAATGCTCGGATTGTCATGCTGCTTCTTAACCTGTTGGTTGTTTTTGTTGTTGTTGTTTTTTCCATTTTCTGAGCCACACTGGATCACTGTAACTCTGAACCTCCCTGAGGACTACTCACAGCAACGAAACTTCAGTCCTGCCCTAAGAAATCCAGCTTACAGCCCTGCTCCCTCTTCTGAATAAACGTCCCTTTGTACGTGGGCCCTGTCAGGAAGCCGCCCCCTCCTCTGGCAGCGCTGGCTCCCCACCGCCCGCTGCCCGGCCCACGCCACCAACGCCGCGCGAAGCCCGTCGGGCCCGGCTCGCGCCTCGCGCTCGCTCTTGACAGGGAAGTGAGCAGCGCCGAGCTTATTCCCAAAATAATGACCTTTCACTTCTCCCCCAGGCGACTTCCTCTTCTGTTGAAAAACACAGCACTTCCAACTCCAAAGAAACCCTTCCTCTTTCGATACCCGACTGTTAGCGCCTTGAAGCATGGCTTCTCCCACTGATCAGCGCTCCACGCGCTAGGCCATGGCCAGGGACGGCCAGACCTCCCTGCTGCTCAACACCTGGGATATTTCATGCCCAGCGAAACCCACAGGACACCAAGTCACCCTCCCTCCCCTCTGAGCACCTAAAAGTGAGCAGAAAACTCTTCCTCCAGCTGAGGACACGTCCCCGGGGGTGCTATGGAGCCGTTGCCCTACCTTCCCTGGACTCGTCCGCCTCCACGCTCATGGTGCTGTGGGCAGACACGGCAGCCGAGGTGCGCCCTGAGGAGCTGCGAGTCGACTTCTCAGAAAAAGGAAAAAAAAAAAAAAAAAAAGCGGGGGAAAGAAAAGAGAGAGAGAGAAAAAAAAAAAAGAGGGTTGGGATTTTAAGGGGAAAAGTCTGCGAATTCAGCAAATCACAGCTCAGCTGCTCGGAAAGGATTCCGCCCCTTTCAGAGCGGCACACCAGCCGCCGTCTGGAAAAGCAGCAGCACCTCAGCAAAACTCTCACTTCCCTTGCCAGCAGTTGCCGGTTATGCATTTCATTCTCCCCAGTCTCTAGAAAGGGTGGAGTTTTACTTGTTACAGCTCGCCAGCGGGGTATGAGAAAGCAAGCACAGGAGACCAAAAACACCCTGGGCGAGGAACGGCGTGTGATCACAGCAACTGGCAAGCAGACTGGGGATCTGCTAACTGGGGCAGTAAAATCTGATTTAAATCAGTTACTTTTTAAGCTGAAGTTGTACATTTCAGCACCGGCTGCTATCTGGGATGAGTTCTGTAGTATCTGTAATTGCGCCGACTAAAGCAGGATGACTACACAAACGCTCAGAGGATGAGGAGCAGCAGCAGCCCTGTTCAGGCAGCTCAAGCTGAAGCTAAAGAATTTTTCCCTTCTTTTAGACTGTGTCTGATGCCAGCCTTCCCAAAAGGTTCAACTCAGTTCTGCTCCATGGAGAAGCTACCTGATGGTTTCTTTGTGCCCACACTCCTGTGAAGATCATCATCTTCAAATATTGCTCCATGCTGTTCTACAGCACAGCAAGGGAGCAGCCGTCTCCTGCAGCAACCCCCCACCTGGTCACACAAAGGATCAGCAGCAAAAGCGGTGGGAACTATGTGCAAGCCTATTTTCCTTTTGGCACAGTCTACAGTACAATCACTGTTAGAAGGAACTATCTTTTCCTACTTATTCATTTAATTTATTTTTAGTGCAGCCAACAGGGCAAAAGCAGAGCAGAGAGGCTATTGCTCAGACCACAGCAGAGGCATACTTCTTTCCAGAACAGCCCCAACTGCACGGCCAGCTCTGAAGCAGAGCCAGCTTTATGTGGGGACAGCATTCCCTCCCACCTCCAGGAAACAGGGCTCAACGCACACCTCTGTAGGGCTGCAAGGGTCTTGGTGAAAGCAATGCAATGAACAATGAGTGTGCATGTTCCTGGAGCCTCATCAAGAAGAAATAAAGCATACTTCAAGATGAAATCAGAAAGCTGTAAGCCACACAAAATTGCGGCACATTCAAAAATAACAGTTAAAAAAATTAAGCACTTCATTTTTGTAACGTTCAGATGTATTCATTAAAGTTTATGGGAACATTGTAAGTAGGAGGGAGGGATGGTTTCGCAAGTACAACACATAGTCAGGATGGATGGTATGAACTCTCTAGCCATGGCCCATTTGCTGTGTGGACCTGGGTAAATAATACTTCCGCATGTGAGCACTTCTTGCGCTATTTTGAGTGATTTTATTCTTGATAAGGACTGCCTTTTCCACTGTACTTCACCTGTGCCTACAGAAGATCTCATTTTAAAGGCACTTGGCAATGCTGAAAATTTCTTGCTGACAAAATGTACAACCCCATGGGTCTCCTAAGGTTATTCTTCAATTCTTATTCTCTCTTCCGCAGGCCTCTTTGCCTCCTGTGATGTAGCAAAGTACAGCAGTTGCGTCCCTCAGAGCACAGAGAGTGAAAACAAATATTGTCCTATATGAGGTCACTGAAGAAAAAGCAATTACAACACTGGACTAACTAAAAAAGTCATATTTTCAAATAAATATATATATATATATTAAAAAAAAAAAAAAAAAAAAAAAAAGATTACTCCTCCACATCATTCTGCTCCCTGAACACTGGTTTGGGGTAATTACTGGATAGTAGACTGAAACCAGCCAAAAACCCCCTCACAGAACAGAGGAGGAACAGGAAGAAACAGCATAAGCCAAGATGAACCGCAATAGCCTTTGGGGTCCTTTGATTACAGGGAGAAGAGAGATCAAGAGGCCAGAAAATAGCCTGGTATCAAGAGCCTTCCATGAGCAGATTTACACAACAGATGTCTTTCAGTATTTTAGATGACGGACAGGCACGGAGAGATAATGAGCTTTGCAATTGAACTGAGCAAGTTCTGTAAGTTTAGATTTCTGAAATCTCTCAGGAACTTCAGAGCACTTAGGAAAAAAAAATAAAATAAAATAAAAAAGAGAGAAAACCATGAAAAAAAACTTACATTTTTCTTTCGTTTCTTCCCTAGATCGCACCTCCTTCTCTGTTCCTCACAGCTCCTACAGGGTCTCCATTCAGACTTTAGAAATGATTTTGTTTTCATTTTGGGTGGCACACTTCTTAAGGACACATCCACCAGCTGAAAAGACCCCAGCCAGAATTAAAAGAGTTTAGGTAGGTAATCTTCCGATCTTGCATTAAACCGTGACTTCTAATGGCACTAGATCATAAGGATATTATCATTTTCAGAGTCTGCAACCAGCGAACTCCAGTAAACTTTATTAAAGTGTCTGAAAAAGTAACAAAATAGGGCAGATAAAAATTAAGTAGAGCCGGTGGACAATGCCCAGGTATGGGACAACAGGATCTTCTCACCTGCAAGTAGAATCCAGACTGACTTTTGGATCCTCTGATGAGTAAACAGCCTGGAAGCTTAAAAAACCTTCTTTAATCATAAACTGTGCATGTGATATGGAGTGGTCTGGACAAAAGAAAGAATGACAAAAACTCTAAAAATAGAGTCAGGAGATATAACTAAAGGACAGACAATTTTCAGGGGAAAAACAAACTTACTTGCTAAAATGAAGGGCTTAAAACCCATTAACAAACATTCATTTGGCCAGGAACTACCTCGGAAGGGAGGCCAGAGTTCTCTGAAGAAAATTTTGTGGCACACACACAAAATCAGTTTGTATTCTAAATTTCAGTGGTTAAGAGTCTAAAAGCCACAAAGCTGGGAAAGACAAAGGGATGGAGTGAAGTGTGGTCAGTCCTTTACACACTCTCTGCTAAAACAACAACAGAAAAACACCTTCATTTGTAAAGAATAAGCTAACTGCCGACATTTCTGCAGATAATACTGCACGGTGAACAGGCACTAGCCAGCCCTTTGCTTATTTACAGAAATACACAAGGCAGTGTTAGAGGGTGGGTAGCCTTGGCAGCACATCCCCATGCGAGCTTAAATCTTGTTCATGTTTTGTCTTAATGCACTTAGACAGAAGCATTTTCTTAGTAGATAGGCAGGTGGCAAATATTATTACATCTCCTCTAGATATTTAAAATAAATAGTAAAAATAATAGTAGACCAAAACCGGTGCTGAAATTACTGCTAAGAAGATACTGAAGCTCAATGCTGAAATGTCATAAGGGACTGTAATGTTTTTGTTCACAAAAAGAAGGAAGCTGCACTACTACGTGAAAAGTATCAGGAAGAAGCTTTCAAGAAGAGGCAGCTGCTATGGAAGCAAGAATAAATCTCCTACTGCAAAAAGAAACCGCACAGCCATAGAACAGTTCTAGAGAAGGAAGCGGTAATGCACCATTTCAGACATTACATATTCATCGATTTATTTTTTTTTAATCTTCCTCTGTTTGGTTAATGTGATTAACAGTGTCTGTGATAACTTCTGCTATTCCAGAAAATCACATTAAAGGGCTTGCAAACCTCTATAAAAAAAAAAACACACACACACAAAAAAACTAAAAATAAGATCCATGACCAACTTTAACTCCCTGCTACAGCCAGAAATCGTTTTCTCATTATGAGCCAACTGCATGTCTTTTGCTGGCTATAACTGCACAGTTATTGAACCCATGTGACAGAACTGATATGGAACCAGAGGAAAGCTGGGTCTTCCACCCTCACTCCAACTGTTTGACAACATGAAGAGGTGCACAAGTGTCCTGAGAGAGTCACAACACACAAAACTGCAGGGCGTATTTCTTTGTGCTGTGTCAACAGCCATACCATTGAGATTTTCTTCCCTATGAATTGTCAAGGATGCGGTCAATGAGAATGTTGTGTGAGGAGTATGATGACCAAGTAAAAGTGTTGCATTACACTGTCCCACCTGGGGCTATATAGTGTTAAGTGACAAAAGTGTTAACTTTCCAACTACTACTACTACAAACAAGACTTTTCAAACAGCTGTTTTCTCTGTGTAAACTCAAAGGTGCCATACTTAAACGTGTAACCGAGGGATTATAGAAACGGCGCAGTTTAGCAATCATGCAGTAATATGAAAGGAAGCTTGCCCCAGAACCACCTCCCTCCTGTAGCCCCAACAAGTCATACCTATTTCTGATACAAAGGTTTCTGGGTGACCGATTTTTACCTTCTGGTACTAGTCCAGGGGAGTGGAGTACAGGCGTGTAACACAGCTTTTCATGCAGGACAAGCAGAACATGGATACTGCCCTGAAGTAGCCCATCTTTTTGAAATCATGAGAAACTGTGTGGTACATCCATCACTGTGAATGTGTTTCACCAGCTCTCAAATACTGTTTCCCAAACTGAAATAAGTTCGGCAGATCTGGTATGCAAACACTTCTGGAATACCCAGACATGCTGCCCTATCAAAACAGTAACAACACGTTTATGCAGTATCTCGGATAAAAGGTACAAGTCAGTATTTAATGGAAAAAGAAGAACTAACAGTTACACTCAGAAGACTGGAAGCCACAGTGAGACACAATTAGGAAATTAACTATAGCTATCTTTTCTGCAAGTATCTCCATGTTAACTTGTAGGTTTTACCAGGAAGATGTTTTTATAGAAGTTACTGACTGGGTAAGCAGTCAAAGACAACAAGCAGACACTTGACTTGCTCCTTTCCTTGGTCCTTTCCTGTACCTTTTACTAGTTTTTTTTCCCGGACAGGCAGACAATAATTGAACTGAATTTCAAGATGCAAAAATTTTCAAAAGGGTAATTTTTTTTTGTTTGTTTTTGTTTTTGTTTGTTTTTTTAGCTCTTCCCTGATACTGCAGACTGGCAGACAAGATTTTTGGCATCTCTACCAAGCCCTGAGCTCTTGCAGCACACAGTGAAAAGCTTCTGCCTCTCCCAGCAACTCCTCCTACTCCTCTCCTGCAGAAATGAACCCACCATGCATCCTCCCAGGGGCCAAAGGGTGCAGCTCTCACCTGTTGCTGCCACGTACAGACATCACCTGAGCACCGTCGCACACAGGCATCACCTGAATGCTGCTGCATGTGGCAGCACCTGGGCACAATGGTGCACATGGACATCAGCAGTGATGCACAAGGGCATCCATCACCTGTATGCTGACACACATGGACATGATGGACACAAGTTCAGTCATAGCCTTGTGAGACCTTTTCCTGCAAACTTCACGCAGGCTGTGCAGAAAGAATTAACTGGTATCTTCATCCTCGCTCCCTACATAGGTCCTCTCTTGTGTGTTTTTGCTATCACAGACAAATTAACACTGGTACATATAGGAGGCAGCGGACATCTGTCCCCACACTAGGGTTTGACCATGTCTCCTTTAGCTTGGGCCATCCTGCCCTGCTCCCCGTGTTGGAAGCAGCAGCTTCTCAGCTCACACTTTGTGTCAGAGCTGTCCAGTCCTCACTCTGACCAATATCTGGCACCAGCAGCACATACATGGGCAACTTGCTTCAGAAACAACCTGGAGCCATTTTTAATTATCCATGGTCTTGTTATAGGTACAAAACACTTCCTTCAGCCTCTCCTTCATTAAATTGAGACAGACCTTATTAACAGATTGTTTTCAGGTTCTTGCAAAGAACATGGCTAAAAAATCGAAGGTGAAACAATCCGAGCCTGTCTTCCCTGAGTAACTCAGGTTCTGCAAAACAGGACTGAGCAGGAACCTTAATGTCTAGCCTGCCTGAAGCCTGGCTGGTGCCTGAGTATTCAACACATACATGGTGAAGAGATCGGTCTGTATGTAATTAGGTACTGCCTCTCCATGAGTAGATAGCCATCACGCGTTAAGCACAGAGCAGCTATGATCAATAGCAAACCATCTACACAATGGCTTATGATCCAAGTGTGTGCAGAAACAAGTTTCTATCACGTGATGATTTCATGAAACAGTGGACTAGAGAAAGCTGTATATGCAAATTCTTTGACTGCTGCCCTAGTTTCAAATCTCCAGCACGTTTCAAGACACAACAAGGGATCAGGAGCAGACTGCTACAAGACAACCAGAATAACCAGAGAAAAATCTGGTTGCAAAATCAAACACTATCTGAAATGCAGAATCTGTGTTATTTTTCATTTCTTTCTTTATACTTTTTTTCTTCAATAGGCCAGCAGAAAACAAAACACCTGTGCACTAGCCAGATTATTTCTGGAACATGAGAAAGAAGGAGACATTACATGGTATCATTTGTAAAGTATAAAAACATAAATGTAATGAACTGAAGAGACAGCTGAGTGACAAATTAGCTTCCCTTTCACAGGCTTACAAACTCTTCCCACCTATCTTTATGCAGTTAATGCACGTGTGTAGCTAGAAAGTAAAAGGCACCTGGATTCATTTCTGCAGAAACCATTTATTAACTGCTAGATAATAATTCAGAAGAATCTTCTTGGAATATAGATAAAAATGTAGGTTTCTTTTTTTGTAGAACTATCACGAAAGAAAACTCAGACAGTAAAAATATTTAATAGGATTAAAAATATACCAGCATATCAGTATTTTAATTGAAAGCATGCATAATGCCTTCTGTGTGCAGTTCCACTGTTTATTTCATTAGCATTCAATCTCATAAAACTTTGCTGTCTTGCATATTTGTTTTCCCAAGGTTCAGTAATAAAGACCTTGGATTTCATTGGAAGAATCATATGTTTCTTCCAAATACCTAAAAAAGAACTCTACTCCTACAATATTAAAAACAGTCCTGCACAGAACATTTCCAGGGAGATTTTTAAGCAACAGCTCAACAGAGCAACAGCCATCAACATGGAGATTTAATTTATAAATAGATAAAAACTGTTAATCCTCTACTAAATGCTGTTTGTGACACTTCTGTTGAACTTAGAAACAAAGGGAATATTATCACCAGTTATTAGTAACTGCTTTATTTGCATTGTTTGTTTTTATTTTCTACATCAACCCTTCACAGAAGAGGTCAAATAACTGAGAGGCTGTGCCAGAAAGCTCAATTGAAGTAGCCAACAGCACAAGTATTTTGTGAGTGTGTTTTCTGGCAGCAAAAAGCATTTCTTAAAAGGCATAGGGTAAGGAAAGGTGTGGGGAGAGGGGCATGGAGTTACAGAGAAAAATTAAAGTGTCAGTTTTCTTGCAACTTGTTCTGCTTTCAGTTCTGCACTTAAACAGTTATGCACAGACATTCAAATTAGCAAACCAAGAAGCTATTTTAAATTTATTACCTAACCGAGAGGTAGAGCAATAACATCTGCAGTTGTGTTACTTCTATTATTGCAAAACAGAATGCAATATGCTCTGTCTGGCAAGAGTGCAGCAAAAACAAACTCCAGCTCTTATGCAATCTTGCTAATTTGTGTTTTAATATTATTCTACATTAAAAAGAGGGCTTTTGTTTAGCAATGCAATTTTAATAGCACTGTTTATATAGTTCTGTAAGTGAAAGGACTAGATACAATAACCCATCTGTTGTTGCTTTAGCCAGACTTTACTCCTGATTTCTGTTTTATTATCTTCTATCATAAAACACAGATACATCAAGATAATCCAGACAGTGATTAGGTCTTGCTTGCTGTCAGAAATGCTGTTTTCAGCATACAGCATGCATTCAGTGTTTTCATGTAACAGCACAATTCTAACATCTCAGCTATCTATGGTGCAGAATTTTTAAACAACTCATCTTCATGCACATAAACCACATACTAGGCTACCGGTTTCATGTTAGGCAAACTCAGTCCACGGAAAGTTAGAGTGACAAAATAAACCAAAGCATTAGGAGGTGGAATCCACATGCCAAACATGAAAAGGGTGTATACCAAATATTTTGGCCTGATCCTCACTGCATTATTCCTTATCGTTAAGCCCGTGCTTCCCTTGGCACAACGGACCTCAGACCAATTCTCATGATAATGCTGGTGCCACTTGTTGAGACACTCACAATACTTCCACCTACTGGGCAGACCCACAAGAGGATCCTCTGGTGTACGTTTCTATCATGTGGTTAACAAATTATAAAAAGTCCGGCCCCAAGCATCACCAAGTGATGGCTTCTTTATTATGCCTGGTATCCAGTACTTCGCGCTGTTCTTCTCTGCTACCCCTTTGCTTTCCTTCTTGTCTACTTCTATGCCCTCTTCCTCAGTATCCCTTCTCCATTCCTGCCAGTGGTTTCTTGAGGTCTTTCCATCCTCTTGTTTCCAAACCTAGTGCCAAATGAACCCGCTCCTGACTGCTGGTGCATCTTTCAGGCAAAGCAAGCAAAGCCCAGGGCTTCATCACAGAGTAAGCTGTGCAAAAGTATGTCTGAAGGCCTGGTTTGTGGCCCGCACAAGGACAGAGCAAGCAGAGGTATAAGGTGACAAATGGACTGAAAACATGACCACTGAGTTAGGGACAGGAAGAAAGGCAGTGCCGGGAAGCAGCAGGTAACACAGACGCTGGCTTCCATGTGGATGCAGTAAAACTCACCTTCCAGAGGCTCCCCACCTCAGCTGTTCTGCCCCGGACAGGAAAAGGGGCAGCAAGAGGGTCAGAGGGGATATGCACAAAAGGCCACATGAAAATGAACACGCTGGACTAGTATTACACAGAGACTTGTTATGAAACTTGAAAGCCCTAGTAGTCTCCCCTGCACAGTGCACCACGTCCACCTGCGCAATACCCACAACTCTGTCTCTGTATGTTCAGTGCTGACGGCCTGAGAAGACAGCAGAGAAGTAACCACCTCACACACGGCAGAGATGTCTCCGCAGTGCATATCTTCCAAACGTGAGCCCCTGTTACAAACATGCCGTCTGAGATGTCCAGTTCCCAACTGGTTACAACAGCTGCTTTTGAAGTGCCGCTGCCTCTACTCGGGCTCTGTCGTGAGGAGCTGGGGACATGTCTCCACCTGGCCTCCAACCACAGCTGTCCCGGCGAGCCTGGTCAGTGCCTGCTGCAGCACCACAGGATTTTGCAGGCGTGCCTTTTAACCTCCCAGACCTCACCAACCCACAAACTTCTGAGATCGGAACTCTGAAGTATTTCTGTCGCCTTGGCTGCAAGTGTCACGTTGCACAAAATGGGTAACGATGCATCGGCTTTGCTGCAGCCATGCAGAAACCCTGCGCTGCTGACAGGCGCCGAGGTACCCAGCAGTTACCACCTGCTGAAGACAAGGTTTCCGTGCAGAAAGTATCAATTTGTCTAAAGCAAACATGCTGAATAATATTTAATGACTTGGTCGCTGTCCACAGAAAGGCAATAATCAGTTTGGTAAATGTTCAGAAGGTCACAGAGGACGTGACAGTAGTCAAAGACAGAGAGTCGAGGCTAGCCAGCTGTCTTTTGAAGGCCTTGCGCCAAGGACTGCAATAGTGGTGCAGGTTTATATCACCGTTTCTCCAGATCTCACAAATCTAATTTTTCCTTTACAAAGAGCATGTGAAGATCGCTACTGCCAATGCAGCTATTCCAAGCAAAAGGCAGCATCGAAAAGAATGAGACAGCAATGAGGAGACCCACAGGATCACAGGGAAGAAGTGCAATCCTCCTCCAGTCTGGTCAAGGGGACGGCAGATCTGGGTTAGCTTCAAGACTTTTATCACACAGAAAAATAAGCTTCCCAGAAGTAGCTCATGATTAGATTCTTACAGAATATTTGTGTTAGTACGTGACACCGCTGACTTTCTTTCTGAAAGAAAGGTGTAAGAGGAAATCTGAGTGAAAGAATGCCAAACATGCTGTCATGGAAAACCTCTGCATCAGAAATATAAAACACACAAAAGTGTCTCAGATTCCCTAGATTACCAGAGAATCAATATGCTATGCAGAGACCAACAATGTCACCACAAACCATGAGAAGAGATACTTACCCCAGATCTGCTCTCAGCAAGACAAAAGACAAGAGGTATTGCCAGATACTTATGCATCAAAACACAGTGCTGGAACGCTTGTAATTAAAAAGGGTTATTTTAATTAAAACCATAAGATCTAATATTACAGAGCCAAAAGTCAAAGAGAGCTTGAAAACAGAGTGCCTGAAGTAGTGTTAAATATAGCGTGATTTAAACAGTGCTTCTGGTGTTTATGGCTAATATGGCACGTTTTTCTTTTTGAAAAGGTATTGCAGTGATGCTGACAGAATAGAAAATTGGATATTAGCTTAGAAATTGAAAGTTTTTATTCACATAAAAGCCTCATACATATGGGAAAACACATGTCTCTGTTTGCAACGGCTGTGTTCCAGTTCCAAGTGAATGATCCAAGTGTTTTGCTAATACGTAATAATCAAACTATGTCCTTTTTCTTTCAGACGCCAGTCGTTAATCATGCAAACTGTGAAAACTCCAATTGCATATCAAATAAAATTTTATCTAGATAAAATTTCAAATCAAACAAAACTAAAGAATATCAAGCTAAGAGAATAATATCTTTTTAGTTCAAATTTAATTAAAATAGATTAAAAGAGGGAATTAAATGGATATTAAACCTAAGCAGAGTTTGCCTTTAAAAAAATTCAGTTTAGCTATAGTTTACATTCACGATCCAGATGTACCTAATTATGTGGTGTTTGTTCAGAGAACCATATTGATTTCTGCATGTTCCAAATAGGTTTTAAATCAGTTTACTATTTGCCTAAAGCTTAGACTGAAGCCACATTAGGAATTTGGAAAAGTACTTGCAAGAACTGGATTTCTTTGGGGAAGTCATTAATTACGAATATGCTGAACAATAACTGAAAAAAATCAGTTCCCAATACCTCCATTTAAAAATAAAAAAATAAAAAATCATTATTTACAGCAGCCTTAGATGAAAAATTTTCAGCACTTGCTTATCATGGGCTATGGTGACACTTTCAAAACTAAATCACACTTAGGAGATCAGCACTGCAGGCTGGTCCATGTCCGAGTGACAGTCTAATAAAGCATAATCATCATCTTCTTCCTTTCTGTCCTACCATTCCAGCATATGCAAATGGCGTCCACATAAGGAAGGTTCCAGTTGTAGCTAACCTTTCCTATTTATTGCTTGGATAGGACAATATTAACCTAAAACAACTCTTTGATTCTTTTTTTTAAAACTTTAAGTATCTATGTCCATAAGCTGTAAATCCTGATTTACAGCTCAAAGTAGGCATTCCTCTCACAAAATAAGGGCTTTGATAATTTCTAAGCTAATTATGACGACTGAAAACATATATTTTGCTCATTTTTCCCTACATTAAACAGACCAATGTTAGTAAGCACTGCAGGCAAATTTCAGGTGTAAACTCTGAATAACAGGTTAGCACTACACTAAAAACTCAGGACTGGGTTATGATTGATTGCCACAAATTCCAGATTTAAAAAGCTCAGGAATTCTTGCTGGAGTCCAAATGCATTTGTTTAGTAAAGTATGTCAAACCCTTGAAGTATTTTATCTACTTCACAGGAAATTCATACTTCAGCTCTCAGAATGCTTTGACAGTAAAAATAACCAAGTTTGTACTCTGGGGCTTGGCCAAACTGAATACCACTTCACAGGGTTATTCCAAGACCTTCACAAACTATTTCAAGTATTGAGTTTCAAAAAAGAGAGCTGAATAACATAATGTGAATCAGACCTCTTAGTCATTTTGCTCAACTTCTTGTAGCTGAAAGCTGAATTATGGCCCAGCCTTAAGATGGTTAACTCTTCAGGTGGCTTCTCTGCTGGGGCTGTCTGTGCTACTTAAAGTCTTAAAGGCTCAGGACTTTACAGCGCATTTGCAAAACCTGAGGCTCAGTAAGTACAATAGTTTGTGTACTTGACCATGGTGGAAAATAAATGGGGAGAGAAGAATAAAGGCTACCCACCCCTTCCACCGCCAGCGGCACAGGTATGGTTTGTTCATGTGGGACTGAGCATGTTGATTAGAAATCCACCTAACACAGCTGAAAGCATTGCACAGAGTTAAACCCTCAAAATAAATAAATAAATAAACAAACAAATAAATAAATAAAGAGGCCACATTGCTTGGAGTGGCAGAAAGGGAGCAGTGGCTCAGAAGGAGCGGCTGGGAGCTGCGCAGCACAAGCCCCTCTCCTCCCATTTTGCAATCAGCCTTGCAACAAGCACCTGCTCCCTCCTCGTGGGCAGCATGCAATATTTCCAGTCGTGATCTCTGCCACCGACTCCTCCAGGTCACAGAGCATCTGCTGCTGGTTTGGGCCAGTACCACCAGGTGGCAACAGCGCCCTGACAAACGCAGGTCTCAGCATTGCGTTCTTGTTCCCGCTTACTGGGCAGTGCAGGACCAGCTGCACAGCGCAGAAGTCGACCAGCTAAAGGTACGCCCCCAAAGCAGCATTTCATGTTGGAACTCATGCAAAAAGGTTTAAACGTGCTTTATCTCTGCACTCTGGAATGGAAAATGCTGCGAACTGAACACTTCTGATGTAGCAGCTGCCACCTGAAAGCAGGCAGCCGCAGAAAGTGTCTCTCAACCATTTCCAACCCCAATCCTGGCTACGTTTGAAAAAAAGACTCTCATCTGATGTGCAACAGGGAGATACAGGCAAGAAGTAACACTCCTGCACAGAGTTCAGCCACCCATCACAACCAAGGGATGCCATGGATGAGGGCTGCACACACAGCAGTCACGAAGGCTGCAGAACATCCTGAAGTGCCACTCCTTTCTTTCCCTGTGTCCCTTCGAGGAAAAGATAAAGTAATTCTGGCTCAGGGTAGACTTCTTTTGAATTGAATAGAAACTCAAATGGTAGAGAAAGGAAGGTTTACCCCATATCGGACAATAGTAGCCCTTTCTCTGTACATTGAAACAGATTATCTGGGGGGAACACCCCTATAATATCTTTTTCTCAAGTATTAGTCACTTTTTTTTTTTTTTTTTCCTAGCTGTATGTCAATTAAAACCTAAGCGTACCTTTTTTAAAAAGTTAATTTTTAGTAATACAAATGCAATTGAGGACAAATTGTGATACTCTATTTTAATCAGTGTTGGGTAGAGACATCTGCCTATTGTGCCTTCAGATATCTGAGAAAATAAAAAATAAATAAACATATATTTTTAATTTCCTGGTTGCCGCAGAACATTACATCCTAAATGAATCTACAAATGCTTTCATATGCCGCATGAAAAAAGATGAAGCAGGAATTACCACCACTCAAAACATTCCCATCACATTAGACAATACTATTCAAGCCAGTAAGATTTCCCCTGACATCTTGATCCATATTTAAAGCAAGTGTAGAATTATCAATTTGCCATCTCTGAAAGCGAAACGGAAGAAATATATCTCCATCATTTATCAAATATCAGATACGACATATTTGTCTTCCCACAACTGTGAAACTGAAAGAAAACATTAACTGAAAGCAGTTAAACAACATCTTTTCAGCAAAAAGCTCATATGTTCATTTTGCTACGTAGCTGTCCCATTCAAACTGGATTTTCATATCTTAACAAGCTTACTTGATCTCAGCGCAGTTGACTGTGGGTAGAAAACAGCAGCAGATGAGGGGGAAAGCAGAGCTGAAATGTAGCATTATGAGGTCAGGCTACAAATATATCTGACTCAAAGCTAATCCAGTGCCTTCCCAAAACAGATCATTCCAACACCCACATAACAAAACTTATTTTTAACATCAGGAAAAAGCCAGCAGAAGCTTACCTGACGGTAAACAGTGGACGTGTTTGGGCAACATGATACTAAAGTCATCATGTTTCCGTGTTTCCTGAGAATTTGGCTTCATAGTTCTCTATGTTTTTTACTCCAGTTTGTAGCACAATTGCCATTTGACCTTCAAGCTTGTGACCGATTCAAGATAGCTCTTCAACTGCCACCGCACAGTCTAATTTCTTTTCAAAATTCCTATGGAATTTAAACATAGCAGTCTTTGCATGTAGACATATGGAACTCTATAAGTAGGCTTATCAATTCACCAAACAAAACAAATCAGGTTTTAAAGAAGAGAAAAAATCACTGCAATATCATAGGCTTCAGAAAAAAATAAATAAAAAATAAAATAATAAATCCTTAGTTACAGGATTTTGACCCTTAGTTACAGGATTTTGGTATTTCAACACTAAACAGATATGAGCAAAATAAAAACAATTAATAGTGAATGAATAGGGAAATAGTGAGAAGAAACAACGATCTACTGCATTAAAATATATAAAAATCTAATGCCAATCAATAAATATTTCTTAATGTAATACTGTTTGGAAGAAAATGTCAAAAAGTTTTTTAAAAAAATCATTAATCCCAATTGTATTTTGTAATGCTAGTTTGCTGACAAACTATGCTGCTTGGCTTGCAGTTGTTAATGGGATGCATTTTCTTATTTCTGATTTTTTTAGAAGGATGCAAACACACTCAGCATGAAATGTTGAAATTTTAAGTGTTAAGGATGCCAAACCATGATATCCCCTGCACGACCGGCCCACAAAGGTCCCTTGGAGCCTTCCTTGGTGACTTGTGCACATACACACAAGAAAAGCACTTGTGGGATAACAATTACCCATTTGTTTTCCCAGGTCCTTTGATATATGATATATACGGAGTATTTACCTTTCAAAAAGTGTTACGCACCAATGCCACCTCCTTCTTGTGTTAAAAATATTGCTTTAAAATTCTTTGCTGAGCTGTAGGGGTACACAGATCAATGTGCACACCAGAAATAGCTAGTAGTTCCTAATGCTTATGCTAAGAAACTCTGAAACTAAGTAATGTATTTGATGACCACAGAGATTTAAGCTCATCATCAGATCTCTAATTCAGAGCTAGTAAAAGCGCTTAACCAAATGGTTCCTAAATGAAATCAGAACTGAACTGGGTTTGAGATACTCAGCCCTGACTGTGGCTTGAAAGAAGAATCTGTTAACATCTTGAAGCTCAAATCCTCAGCAGAAAAACCACAGAACTGATACCTAGCCTGAGCTGATGTGTCAGCACCTATGCATGTTGAATGGCCTTGTTTCAGAGGTGAAAGCCCCAGGCCACATACCGGGGTTAAAAAAGAGGCACTGCATCTCCATTTGAAGTGAGATGCTTTGCTGCAGAGAGGAGCCGGGACCTCACATCAACTCTTCCTCCTGGTGCTTGGGCAAGCCCTTACCTAACCTACTGATGGCAGCGGAGGTAGACAGCTCTCTTCAGGGGTGCATGCTGGAATCCCTTGGTGAGTCAGACAGCAGTGCTTTCCTCTCCAAAATTCCCATGGCAAACCCCTCAGACATTAAGGAACACAGCTGATCTCACACAGCACTGGTTTTACAACGTAAAAACACTGTAATCTCTGGTAACTACAAATACTAACTCTAAAATTGGCTGTACAGGGAAGTTAATTATTCACAGGTGTTTTATACTAAAACTCAAACAAGACATAAATGTTATTTTGGCTAAATAAGATGAATGTAACCATATCTTCTGTATCGGAGGAGAACTGCCAACACCCAACAAAGAAATAGCATCTGGTTCTACACTGAGCTAGAGACTACCTGCTGATCAGAGTGTCTGATAAGCCTCTGTAAGAAACAGGGTTAGAAAGAATACAAAAGACAATGCTCAGGTAGTGACAAAAATATGAACTGTCAGTATCTGTGAAGACACTTGCTAGGCTACTGTTTAATTGCATTTGCGATACCTAATAACCCCTCAAAAAATTAAAAATGTATTTCTATATTTACATGTGTTTCAGGATTAAAAAGTTGCTGGGGACTAATCTCATTTTGAAAATTAAGAAAGTTATTTTTAATCCAAATTATTATTTTGTATGTTAATACTCATTTAATATATTCAGCATCCTACCCCAAGCCTGTGCTATCATACTGATTTGCATAAACTACAATTTACTATAAAATAAGACAACATATGTATATTATACAACTGTCTACCTGGTATACAGTTCAGAAATATTCCTAAAACATGCACATTTCATTCACAGATTATAGTGCTCTCCATATCCAGCTCTGGTATATTCCTAAATGTGTATGTTTACAGTGATTGATACCTCAAAGAAATTTGGTCCACTTCCATCACGGCTGAACATGGCTTGAGCTGATGGGACAGGGACAGGGGATTTGTTCACATCTCTTCCCTCAAGGAGGAGATAAATAGCTGGAACACACTTCCACATTCTCAATTTCTTTATAATCTTTGAATCTCAAAATCAGACGACAGAAATTGAGGAAGAAAGAGAGCCCTTAATGTGGATATAGAAAATACATCTGGAGTAACCTTCATCGACTACCAGTGAGAGTTTATGAACACTCACCCTTTTTATCCTCTAGAAAGGAATAGCAGAACAATGATGGCTGCAGCCTTGAAAGGCTCCTTTGCAGTAGACATTGATGCCTGGTTGAGATGCCCTGGGGCCCTGTATCCGTGATCAACGGAAAATACTAGGGAACCTAATGGAGGCCTGACAGGAGGACACACGGTACCATAGGCTAACACTGCATTTAAAATTGATAACACATCTCATGGGGCTGAGAAAACCAAACACATGTGGCAGAAAGAGTCCAGATCACAAAAGGGGTAGGATTCTAGAATGGAAGCTGTCCCAGCACTCCAGGCATTAATTTCTGGACATTTTTGAAGAAGAGGGAGAAATACTTGGTAGGAATGCACACAACAGACTGAGGGAGGAAGAAGGCATCCAGTTGTCATCCTAGGAATCACTAGGCTCAGAAACAGAAAAGTCATCACTTCTTGAAGTAAAAAGAAAGCCAGACCTTAAGAATTTGCTAATCTAAAATGTGATGCATTGAACCTTTGTTCTGAACCTCTCACTAGTAGTTCAGATCCTTAACCAAACTCAGTTATCTTGTAAGGTAACTGTCAAAAGGTCAATGACTTCGTCACACAGGAGAAAGATCTTAATGCCTCTGTTTATGTGATACATTATAGTTGTTAACTGTCAACAGTACAGCAAGACAGCTGTAGACTCAGGGGAAAAACGTTAGACACTTCTCTGTTCAAGGCAGAGCTCCTGTGCAGCACTGTACAGACATGCTGTGCCTGAACCATCCAAGTGCACTGCCAAGCTGAGGAGAGTGAGCTCCTTGTTACCTGAATCTGGACGGACAGCTCACCAGGAACACTGTACAACCTCCCACTGTCCGGAGAGAATTTAAAATTCTCAGCAGAGCTGCTGAGTCATCTTCATGCATCGTAGATGCCTTGCACCCATTTGCACGGAGTCTGGCATGAGGTATTATGTCAGTTGATGGCATCACCTGCTCCCCTGTAGTTGGCAGGTTGTCATAACCATCAGAAGTGATGTTCATGATGATACAGGTGCTAATGAAATGGAAAATGTAGTCTGTGTCTAAATAGAGAGAAAGAAGAAATAGAAAAACACAAAACTGCTGGCACACACTCAAAGATGTTGTGGTGAGATACAGCTGGAGGCAAAGACAGGAAGACAGTCTCTATCAGCAACATCACTGCTTCCTTTTCTGAATATCTGGATGTGGGTACTGTCATACTGTTAAATAACAAGCAGAGGCTGCGGTTCTAGAGAAGGGTAAATTCTGAGTGAGCTTCTTTCAGACTGCAGAGCGCAGCCATCAAATTCTCTAGGTACTTGCTGGAGTCCATGACTGCTGCACCTCTCGTACAGAGAATTCAAAGCACAAAGATCGCCTGTAACAGTAGCGCAGTCAGCTTTCTTATTTGAGAAAAGGGAATTGTAAGCATCAAGACTATTGAATATAAATGGACAAGACTAAGTTGTGACAATACCTTTGAAGAAGGACCGTCAAACTGCGTGAGGGCAGGTAGGCCCTGCAGAAGGATCTGGGTAGGCTAGATCAATGGGCCAAGTCCAACCACACAGCATCCAACACAGGTTACGTGCCAGGTCCTGCACTTGGGTCGTAACAACCCAGTGAAATGGCATAGATCTGGGGAAGAGTGGCTGAAAAGTTGCCCAGCATTAAAGGACCTGGAAGTGTTGGTCAACAGACAGCTGAATGTGAGCCAGCAGTGAGCCAAGCTGGTCAAGAAGGCCAAGGGCATCCTGGCCTGTAACAGAAACAGTGTGGCCAGCAAGACTAAGGAAGTAACTGTTTGCTTGTATGCAGCACTGGTGAGGCCACACCTCAAATACTGTGTTCAGTTTTGGGCCCCTCACTACAAGAAGGACATTGAGTTGTGAAAGTATATACAAAGAAGGGGCAGTGAAGCTGATGAAGGGACAAAACAACAAGGCTTATGAGGAGTAGCTGAGGGAACTGGGGTTGTGTATTCTGGAGAACAAGAGGCTGAGGAAATACCTCACCACTCCCTACAACTGCCTGAAAGTAGGTTGCAGCGAGGAGGGTGTCAGTCTCTTTTCTCAGGTGACAAGTGATAGGATGTGAGGAAACCGTCCCAGGTTGCGCCAAGGGAGGTTTAGATTGCACGTTAGGAAGAATCTCACCATGGAGGGGATGACCATGCACTGGAACTTGCTGCCCAGGCAATTGGTGGAGTCCTCGTCCCTGCAGGTATTTAAGAGATGCATGGGCATGGCACTAAGGAACACGGGTAAGTGATGGGATGTGGCAGGTCAGGCTGATAGTTGGATCTTATGGTCATGAAGGTCTTTTCCAACCTAAATGATTCTGTGATTCTAAACTGTTAGTTTTGACAGAAAATAAGTTAAATTTACTATGCTAATCTGAAGAGTAGCTAGGAAATTGAATTTTTATTACAAAACACAAAAAATACTTAAGAGATTTTTGCCAAAAATCCAGAATAAAGATGTCAGTTATTTTTTAACATCAACAGCAATGAGGGAAATGAATTGATAAAGTCACTGAGTTATGCAGTAAAACCATGTGAAAAATGCATTTCCCAAGTACTTCATATAGGTAGAATATTCCTAATTTCTGACATCCTGCAGTAGCCTTCCACAACCTCCATAGCAACAGAGAAACCAGGAGAACCCTGAGAGCCTCTGTCAGATTCCTCAGTCTTGTCACCACACATTTGAGCAACTTTAGTAGAGATCCTGGTCCTCCTCCACCAGGGATAAGTCTTTACTGCTCCAGATTTCCGCCTCAGGGGTCTGGGATTTCTGAAGGCCAATCCTACTGGTAAAGACAGAGGCAAAGAAGACACTGAGCACCTCAGACTTTTGTTTGTCACCAGTTCCCCTGCCCCATTTAGTGGCAGACTCACATTTCCCCTAGCTCTACACTAGAAAAAAGACAAATTGCTTACAGCACTAGAACCCCCCCAGTTAGTGCATTGTTTCAAAGTGAAGGGTTGGCTGGGTGATCAAAAAGTTCTGGTTACTGGGAAGCATACACATGAGCAGCTGTTGTCACTGTGAACTTCAACTTTTTTGAAATGCAGCTTTGCTAAGAATTACATTTCATCCCAAATGCTTGAAGCTTTCCTCACTTTAAGTAATCACTTGTCATTATAAAGAGCAGCTGTACCAGATCAGACCAGAGGTCAGTTTTGCCAGAACTCTGCCTTCAACAATGGCCAAAAGCAGAAAGAGCACGGGACATCTACAGCAATATTGCCACCAGCCACCCTCACGAGCAGACACACCTGAGGCAGGGATGATCTGTAGATAGTCATGTACAACATAGCAGAACTTGAGCAAGAATCAGAACTACTAAGAAATAAAATAGATACACACTAGAAGTATAAACAGGAAGGATGAAGAATACTTTTAAAAGTTCATAAATCTGTAACAGGAAATACATTTCATAACTAATTAGGCTAAAGCTTTTAGCTCGTATAATGTGTAAATAACAGAGGACAACATCATATCAATCACTAGGGATATGACAACATTTACTTAAGGTGTTTACATAGGAACTACTCGCATACTCAAACATCAGTGCAAGTTCTTTCATATCTTCACTTAACAAATGTTTTATACATTATTTGCTGAATCCAGTCACAGTATCAACCTATCTGCATTCCTTAAATATTACTACTTCGTGGAATTAAGCAGAACTATGTATTAAGGTACTAGATTCAAATATATTATTAGACTTTAAGGACTTGCACTTAATTTGTTTTAATTCATTGTAATTAAGAGTCCTAGTATATAGGACCTATCTACTTAAATTGTAAAAGTAAACCTGAAATTAAAACAAAAGGTATACTAATTAACATCATAGATCTACTTTTGTTCATTTACATCAGAAAAAAAAAAAAAAAAAAGCTACCAGAACTACTATGGTCTCATCTTTCTCTCTCTCTCTCTCTTTCCTTTTTTGCTTTAAAGAGAAAAACTAGTCCAGGAACTGTCGTGATGTTATATATTAACTCTGAGGGCTGAGGACTGTGCTGCAGTTGTTACATCTGTCTCACTCCCAGCTGGTGATTAAGGACTGTGGACCTCAATAACCTCACGATGTTTGTCTTGCAAATGCATATGAGAGGCCCCAACAACCTCTCTTGACAGGCAACAAACAAACCTGGATTGAATCTGCTTGGATCTGCTTTTTAGAAACAGCATTGCAAAATAACGCCAGGTTACACGGGCTCTGTGGAAGTTCAGTGAGTTTCAGAATTCCCTGGAACAGATACAGAGATGACCCACAGTGCAGTGGAGCATACAAGACACTCCAAAATCTTCAGTTGAAAATGACAAGCAAAACAATTTCACTGAAAGCTTCTGTTTTACCATGAATTTCTGGATGATCTTCCTGGTAGGCAGCCAGGTAAACCATTACTTTTCCTACAAACCCAGTGCTGTGCTTCAACTAGCTCTGTGACTAAGGACTCCAAAACGTTTGTCCCCGTAGACAGAGTTGTGCTAGTTTAAACATTCTGTTCATAAGGAGCAAAACTGTTAATCATAAAAATCCATAAACAGCTTGTGAAGAAATCTGCCTGTTCTACGGGAGAACTCATTTTATTGGGCTTGTTAACCTGAGCTTTTGAGTAATACCATGCACACATACTATCAGTTTGGAGGAGGGCACACACTTAGTTGTTTACAACTGCATCTATGTTAGTATGTCCAAATCCTTCACAACAATGCACTAGATAAGTAAGGAGTGTATTTTCTGGAAGTTTTACATAGTCAGTTGGATGGTAGTTTCCAAAGATACAACAGATACTGATCTAATTCACAAAGCTTTTAACTGTTCCACTTGCATTTCAGCATTTTCTTTGAACTATAAGACAGTCTGAACAACTTCTTTCATAATCTAGTAGAAGATTTAGGATTCCACATTATTGTGGTTGTTTGTTTAAATCTTTAAGATGCACTCTTCCAATAGTATTCTATATGATAGAGGGAAGATGCAAATTATTCTTGTAATTTTACACCATAGCCACCACAGCACTGAGCAGATCACATCAAATAACCTGTATTTCATCTTCGATTCAGAAAGCCATCATGTAAAATAAAATCTCATTTAAAGAAATGACAGTTGTTTTTGGTTGTGTTTCTTTTTTTTTTCTTAATGTAAAAACATTTTACATGATATATACATTTGACTATAACAAAGTAATCTTAGGTGAAACCTACAGCCAAACAGGTTTTCATACGTAAGTTAGCTTTGCTTTGGTTTTGCATATTGCTTCATTATTAAAAAAAAAAGACTTCCTCATTAGATGAAAATAATTATTTTCCTTTCTCTTTATGATGGTAACAGAAGTCATTTGCTGCTGTATACTTCATAGTATATAATAGAGGGTAAGCCATTCAATTTCTTAGCAGAATGATATGTTGCAAAGTTTAACAATACATTCATCAGCAAATAGAGATACGGAAAGCACTGAACGTGTAAAAGAAGGATTTGAACCCGTGGAAGAGGTTAAGCTTCTTTGTAATAATAACAATAATAAAAGAGCTAAGTGTAGCTGTTAGAAGATTCAGATATTTCATTCATTGCATCTTCCAGCAGCATTAAATTTTAATTTAATGAGGCTTCAGATGGGAGGTTTGAGGTCAAGGGGAATGAACTGATAATTGACAATAAGCTATTGAGAAGACCACTTAGGGCATTAAAATTTAATCCTTAATTTGGGAAGTAAAATTAAAATGTTTGCTGTATAAAGACTTGAGTAGATTCTATCCTGAGTAGACTTTCTGGATTTTCAGATCAAAGTTATTTAAGATGTACCCTTCTTGTTGCCTTACAGCTGAGTAAATAGATCTGTACTGGGTCTGGCTGGGATGGAGTTAACTTGTTTCAGGGCAGCCCCTCTGGAGCTTCGTTTTGGATCTGTGACCTAAGCTGTGGGTAACAGCCGTATTTTGGCTCCTCCTGAACAGGGCCTGCATAGCCTCAAGGACATCTCAGTTTCGCCCTGACCAACAAGGAGGAGGCTGGGAGGGGATGCAGTCGGGACAGCTGACCCCAATGTCCAGAGGGACATTACCGACCACGTCATGCTGTGCTCAGTGAGGGAACAGGGGTGGCAGGGAGTTTTTCCAAAGTAACCTTTGCTCCAGGACTGGCTGAGCACCAGTCTGCTGGTAGTAAGGGATGGCTTCTGCAAACACTTTTATTTATTTATTTATTTATTCTCTCCCCTTCACCTATTAATCTGTTTTTATCATGAGGTTTGTTTCTCACTTCTGCCCTTTTTCTTCTCTCTCTATCCACAGCAGGGAGGGACTGTGTGGGCACTTAGCTGCTGGCCAGGGTCACCCCACCACAAGAAGGAAAGGCCTAAAAGCTCCATTAGCAGACACCAATTTTATTACTAGCAGTACACACCACCCTCTGGGACTCTGCCGACATCTCAATTGCTTTTCAGCATCTGCTGTCTCTCTATGGCATGCATCTTCATTATTATTTTTGATTAATGAATTTGCGGCATGGAAGATCATGATTGTTATTTTAAAAAGAAGAACAAACCCAGGAAAATCCCTCTTAAAAAATAGAACGTTTTGTCACCAAAAATAATTCCTGTCATGGCATAATTTTGATTTTACATGAGGAAACTGGCTGTGTGAGTCTATCAAGCAGCATGACAAGCATGTACATTAATATCGCTTCTTGTTCTTCATTTCACCAACTACATTACACATCTTCTTGTTCACTTTCTACCCAAGGATATCAGATGATCAGAAAACATTACTTAAGTTTAATTACAGAATACATGGTTTAGATTTTCACTGCTTGCTACAACTGTGTGTGCAGTTGTAATCTGCCTTCTTGACTTTGAGCTACCATCAGTAAATATCTAAGCCTGCTCAAGACTGTCACGTAAGGAATCCTTAAATAACATAACCTTCAGCTATCTCTTAAAGAAGTTGGAGAAAGTACTGAACAGCAAAACCAGACATCTATGGCTAAAAAGCTTTCAACACTCTGGTTCAGCAGATAATCAAATACAACTATAACAGGGAAGCAAGTCATAGCATCTTGGCTTCTGTGCATCATCTTGATTTGTTGAAGCACCTTACAGAATCACAGTATGGTTTGGGTTGGAAGGGACCTTAAAGATCACCTAATTCCACCCCCTGCCATGGGCAGGGACACCTCCCACCACACAAGGTTGCTCAAAGCCCCATCAACCAGCCTTGAACACTTCCAGGGATGGGGCATCTCCCCTTTCCATGCTTCTGATGGTGCATTTTCAGAGACATGACAGCCCTGGACCTTCCAGCAGCAGGCAGGTGGCCACAAGAAACCCAAATTACAGTGCCACCGTATGAGTTTGTAAGGAGAACCGTCAGGTTCCTATCTTTACTTTTTCACCGTTTATCTCCACAGCTTTAATCATAAAGTCAACTCCAATCGTGGCACCTTGGCCTGGTGGGAAAAGCCCCTGCGTGAAGCATCACAAATAATACTGAAGGTCATCCAAAATAGCGTTGTGGCTTTTACAGAAACAGAGTAAGAATAACTGCAGCAAATAATTCAGAATCCAGTCTAACCAGTTCAAGGAAAAATATCATTTTGACTTTTGCTTTTAATTTGAAAAAGATAGTGCAGATACTAAACAGGACCTCTCTGTTTTCCTTAGTTGACATTAAAAAAAAATCCTGTAAGTATATGTGCTTCCTCCACATACACTGACTTGTGTAAAAGCTACACAGAAACAATTAAACAACTGCTGAAGAAGTGTATTTTAAAAAACTGCGTCTGACTACTAGTCCAAACACATGACCACTTTGACACACATATGTATGTCAGCCAAACTTTAATTTGCTGAGATGTTTACACAAAGGGTTTACCTAAGACACAATATCCACATGTGGATTGCAGATGCTATTTTGGCCCTTCTCATATACATACTGGAATGCAATCCTGCCTCTGCTTACGATGAATAGATGGCCATTCATAAGAGCTAACTAAATATTAAAGCAGTGGGTAAACGTATAGCTAAAGAAAAGCTAAGATTAATGAAGAAATCTCATAGAATCATAGAATCATAGAATATTCTGAGTTGGAAGGGACCCTTAAGGATCATCAAGTCCAACTCTTGACACCGCACAGGTCTACCCAAAAGTTCAGACCATGTGACTAAGTGCACAGTCCAATCTCTTCTTAAATTCAGACAGGCTCGGTGCAGTGACAACTTCCCTGGGGAGCCTGTTCCAGTGTGCAACCACCCTCTCTGTGAAGAACCCCCTCCTGATGTCAAGCCTAAATTTCCCCTGCCTCAGCTTAACCCCGTTCCCGCGGGTCCTGTCACTGGTGTTGATGGAGAAAAGGTCTCCTGTCTCTCGACACCCCCTTACGAGGAAGTTGTAGACTGTGATGAGGTCTCCTCTCAGCCTCCTCTTCTCCAGGCTGAACAGGCCCAGTGACCTCAGCCGTTCTTCGTACGTCTTCCCCTCCAGGCCTATCACCATCTTCGTAGCCCTCCTCTGGACACTCTCCAACAGTTTCATGTCCTTTTTATACTGTGGTGCCCAGAACTGCACACAGTACTCGAGGTGAGGCCGCACCAGCGCAGAGTAGAGCGGGACAATCACCTCCCTTGACCTACTAGCGATGCCGTGCTTGATGCACCCCAGGACACGGTTGGCCCTCCTGGCTGCCAGGGCACACTGCTGGCTCATATTCAACTTGCTGTCTACCACGACCCCCAGATCCCTCTCTTCTAGGCTGCTCTCCAGCGTCTCATCGCCCAGTCTGTACGTGCAGCCAGGGTTTCCCCGTCCCAGGTGCAGGACCCGGCACTTGCTCTTATTGAACTTCATACGGTTGGTGATCACCCAGCTCAGAGTCCTGCATCCTTTGTTTCCTGTGTATCTATGGTACTTAGTCATTCCTGGGTCAAGTTCCTTGGATTCCAAGGTAAATCTGTCACTTTACTGTGGCAAGTTGTACTGACAAATGCCAAACAGTACAACTGCACAACATACTCTTTGTGATCATAACAAAGGCTTGGTTGGAGATGTGAAGGCTGGGGACAGCCTTGGCTGCAGTGACCATGAGATGATGGAGTTCAGGAAAGAGTGTGGAAGAAGCAGAGCAGCAAATAGGATTGCAACCTTGGATTTCAGGAGAGCAAACTTGGGCCTCTCTTGGGACCTACCTGGGGGAATCCCACGGGTTAGGGCCCTAGAAGGCAGGTTAGGTCCACAAGAGCTGGTTAGTATTCAAGCATCACTTCCTCCAAGCTCAGTATCGGTGCGTGTCTATGAATAAAAAGTCAAGTGGAGGGGACAGGAGACCTGAACAGTTGAGCAAGGAGCTCCTGGCAAAACTCAAACAGAAGGAAGAATATAGAATGAGGAAAATGAGACAGGCTACTTGGGAGGAATATAGGGACACTGTCAGAGTGTGCCAGGATGCAATGAGAAAGGCTAAGGCCCATTTGGAATTAAATCTGGCAAGAGATGGCAAGGACAAGAAGGGCTTCTTCAAATACATCAGTAGCAAAAGGAAGACTAGGGAAAATGTGGGCCTGCTGCATGCTTAATCAACCTGATAGCCTTCTGTGATGGCATGACTGTCTGGGTAGATGAGGGGAGAGAATGGATGTTCTCTACCTTGACTTCAGCAAGGCTTTTGACACTGTCTCTCCTAACATCCTCATAGTCAGCCTCAGGAAGTGTGGGATGAATGAGTGGACAGTGAGGTGGATTGAGAACTGGCTGGATGGCAGAACTCAGAGGGTTGTAATGAACAGTGCAGTCTAGTTGGAGGCCTGTAGGTAGCGGTGTCCTCCAGTGGTCAGTACTGGGTCCAATCTCGTTCAGTTTGTTCATCAGTGACGTGGATGAAGGGACAGAGAGCACCCGCAGCAAGTTTGCTGATGACACATAGCTGGGAGGAGTGACTGATACCCCCGAGAGCTGTGCTGCCATTCAGAGGGACCTGGACAGGCTGTAGAGTTGGGTGGAGAGGAACCTCATGAAGTTCAACAAGGGCAAGTGCAGGGTCCAGGCACCAGTACAGGTTGTGGGCTGACCTGCTGGAGAGCAGCCCTGTGGAGAAGGACCTGGGAGTCCTGAAGGACAGCAGGGTGACCATGAGCCAGCAATGTGCCCCTGTGGCCAAGAAGGCCACTAGTATCCAGGGATGCATAAGGAAGAGTGTTGCCAGCAGGACAAGGGAGGTGATCCTGCCCCTCTACTCTGCCCTGGTGAGGACACCTCTGGAGTATTGCGTCCATTTCTGGGCCCCTCAGTGCACAAGAGACATGGAGATGCTGGAAGGAGTCCAGCAGAAGGATACGAAGGCGATTAGGGAACTGGAACATTTCTCTTATGAGGAAAGGCTGAGAGAGCTGGGCCTGTTTAGCCTGGAGAAGCAAAGACTGAGAGGAGATCTTATCAATGTATATACATATCTTAAGGGAGGGTGCCAAGAGACAGGCCCAGACTGTTTTCAGTGGCACACAGCTACAGCACATGAGACAATAGGCACAAACTGAGACACAGAAGTTATGGCTGAATATGAGGGGACACTTCCTTACTGTGAGGGTGACAGAGTACTGGCACAGATTTCCCAGAGAGGGTGTGGGGTCTCCTTCTCTGGAGATATCCAGAACTCCCCTGTACACGATCCTGTGCAATGAGCTTTAGATGATCCTACTGGAGCAGGGCAGTTGGGCCAGACAATCTCCAGAGGTGCCTTCCAACCTCAGCCACTCTGTGACTCTGTGGTTAAACATGGCAAGATTGGCAAGATCCCCCCTCATTCTTCTCCAGGCTAAAAGGGCCCAGCTCTCTCATCCTTTCCTCTGTTTTTTTTTTTTTTTTTTTTTTTTTTCTTCCTGAAACACAAGCTTACATTTGAAAAAGAATACTAAACATTATCAAATACTCACTATTCCAAAAAATATATATACTTCAAAAACTGGCTTAAAGAGAACCAAACAATCCTAAGAGTATTTAAGAATCCAAATACTGTACATAACTTCCTTTAAAAAAATCTTATAAACTGATGTAAAGTGATGTAAACTGATGACATATGACTGAATAAATTACACGTTAAGTTTCTAGGAAAACTAGAAAACAGTAAATGGAATGATTGGGAAATGAAAAATGTGACAGAAGCTTCCATATGTTTGTTAGTTTACAGCAGCATCTTGGGTTACAGAAAGCTTTTTAAGGAGAACAAGGTTAGTAAAACCAGGATATAATTCAGAAATGGTTATCTCAGAAGCAGGTTATGTGAAAAAAGCTTGTCTTTGTCTCTAGACTTATGGAAAGCTAATTGTGAAAAATAGATGACAATTAGAGTGATGTTGGACAGTGGACTTACTAAAGGAATAATGATAACAGGCAGTAATGGAAGGGTAAATATCAAGGTAACCAAAGGTTTCTTCTAGAGTTTAGGTAAAGCTAAACCTTGCAACCCATGTAACCAAAACTTCACTAATGAATCTTTTTCAGAAGAATTTAAGAGTTTGCATGATGCCTCCCACAAGGATGAGAGATATCCATAATTCAGAAAGGCAAACAATGCAGAAGAAAGTGAATAAATCTGAACAAGCCTTGTCTCAGTGAAAGGGGATACATCCCATGCAAAGTCAGAAAAAGAGACTTTAATGAATACAAACTTTTAAGCATTACCTCCAAATGTGGTGGTTGCACCATTCCCAACCCTTAGAAATACTACACCAGCTCAGTCTTCTCCTCCCATCCTAGCCTGCGGTCACATAAGCATTTGTTTAGCTCAATAGCAGACTGAATTGGAAAACTGATTCACAGGGGAAAAAAAAAAAAAAAAAAGAAAAAAAAAAAAGATGGAAAAAAAAAAGGCTAACCGATTTCATGATGGAGTTCCTCAGTCTGATGAACATGAATGTTTCTGCTGACAAAAGGAAGAAAGTAACATGAGCACAAGAGCAGGACTGAATGACATTTTTGGCAGACAAAGATGTGTTTGAAATTAGTGCTTACCAGCTTGAATCCTTCAGCAAAGAGAGCCTATCATCAACTGGGAACAAAAGGAAAAGATCCCATGTGAAAGGATCATGATGAATCAGTCAATCTGTTAGTACTTGAAAAAAAGATAAGAAAACAATGGTGTGATGCACAGACTTATGTGCATACAAAGGATGATGCAGACACTTGGTATGTGGGTAAACCACAAGCTGAGCTCTTCTACTGAAACCCACAAAAGGCATGAACTGCGTGGGTTTAGGATGCCTTGTTTCTTATCCTGTATCCCAATGGTAAGCAAATATAATCCCTTTAAACAATTAGAGACCACATAGGTCAAAAAATGGTTTCAGTCATCTGTTTTCTTGAAATAGAGGTTGAAACAGAGCTTTCATGAGGTTGAAACTTTATTAGCTCACATTGGAGTATTTCCTTCAATTATTCAGCTCTCAACCACAGCTACCAGTCCACTGCCCTATCTTTTTCTGTCATGCCTAATCTTTCACTGCTTGATTACACAGGCACCCCTGTATTTGAAGTAACACATGCACACCACAGTCTTCCAAAAATACCACATTTGGATACCATATTTTTCAGCCCAAATTTCTGTTACATTCACTCAGGCATCAAGGGTGCTTGATAATTAAGGGACTTTATCAGCCCTGAACAACCCTTTTACGATATGCTACAGTTCTTTCACAGAATCACAGAATAGTCTAGGTTGGAAGTGTCCTCCAAGATCACCGAGTCCAGCCTCTGACCTAACACTAACAAGTCCTCCACTAAACCATATCCCTAAGCTCTACATCTAAACGTCTTTTAAAGACCTCCGGGGACGGTGACTCAACGACTTCCCTGGGCAGCCTATTCCAGTGACTAACAACCCGTTCAGTAAAGAAGTTCTTCCTAATATCCAACCTAAACCTCCCCTGGCGCAACTTTAGCCCATTCCCCCTCGTCCTGTCACCAGGCACGTGGGAGAATAGACCAACCCCCACCTCGCTACAGCCTCCCTTCAGGTACCTGTAGAGTGCAATAAGGTCGGCCCCTGAGCCTCCTCTTCTCCAGGCTAAACAGCCCCAGCTCCCTCAGCCGCTCCTCGTAAGACTTGTTCTCCAGACCCTTCACCAGCTTCGGAGCCCTTCTCTGGACTCGCTCAAGCACCTCCACGTCCTTCTTCTTTGTATCAACCTGCCCTGCAACCAGCCAGCCAGCATTTTGACCATCTCAAGATCTAAATTCCAACCTTGGAATTTGGCTGTCATTGCACCATACCTGTCCTGTCAGCACTGGTGACAGATCCAATGTCCCTTTTGTTTTTGCAGCCATCACTTTCATGTCAGAGCACCTGGCTCTCCCAGTGGAGGAGGGCCTGCACAATCCTCACCCCATAGCTCTCCTTCACGGCTCAGGCAAACCCTGTTCAAGATGGTTAACTTCACCTGCCCAAAGATTTTCTACCATCCTTCCAATTAGCTTGAAAGGACAAATCCTGTCAACATTTGCTGATGAGTGGTCAGTGCTGCTTCTCACAGACAGAGTGAAGAGATCAAACACGTCGCACTTCTTTTTGCTTCTGTCAGGACTTCACAGCCGTGAGCGTGCGCCAAGGCTGAACTCACCCAGGAGCTCACAGCTCTGTATGCCCTCGAGCTCTAAAAGCATCTGCTACACCACCACATGCTGCTCAGGGCAGCTTTAACAGCTAAGCAGCAAAAAATGGATGTCTTGCACAATGTGCACAACAACCTGATGGCAACACTGCCAGGCAAGCCTGCATGTTGATGAATGGTTTTCCATGCTGTACCAGACATGCTACCACAGTACGACAGGTAATGCCAAGGTATGTCTACACCTTGTGCCTGTGGCAGCAGAAAATCCCTAGTTCAGGAGCCCACCAGTCTCTCTCCAGAAAGATGAGAAAAAAAAATAGTCACGAGAAGCATTTCCAGCAGAGAGAGAATTCTACCTAGAGATACTATTTACGACATACACGTATCTACGTATGTAAATAAATATGCATATATCTACACTGACTAGCACTCCACTTATCCCATTCCAGAGACCAGAATTCAAAGCAGATGAAATGCAAAGAAAGAGATATCAAGGGGAGGAAGGGCACATCCTCTAGCAGCAGGAAGAAGAGTTTGGGATATTTACACTTTGAACAAGCAAGCTCATTCCAGAATACCTAAGCTTATAAATACGTCCAGGGGTTGAACAGCAGGTGAAGGAATGAATTATTTCAGCTCACAAGCTGATCTAAAAAGTATAACAGACAGGCCACAAAATACAAACAACAGATTAAAGATCAGAACCCTTTAGTAGCAGAAAAATCTTCCAGCACATACAGAGGGTGCAAACACCTGAACAGAATTAAAATGAACTTTGACCACAATATGAGACAGATGCATGCTAGAGCGGGGACCTGGAATTTGTGATTCAGAAGGCAGGCTTCTTCAGAACTCCTCAGCTCTTCTGAAAACACAGCCACCACCCACCTAATAAAGTTAGCATGAATGTCTATGTGTATATATATGAACGCTGGTCCTGTGTGCAGGGCAAGGACAACAGCAAAAGACCTCTTTCTTATAAACCTTATAAAAAAAAAAAAATTAGAGGATGTCTTAAAAATTAAAGGCAAAAATGCTGGCAAGTGTCAGCTCATTTCAGGTTAACAGCATAAACATTAGCAAAAAATATTTGTCATGCATCCCAAGGTGACTAGCAATAAAACATTAAAAACATTTGTTTATAAACCAAAGCAGACAGCATTCAATATACCAACATAATTTTATTTTTCAAAATTGCACAGCCTTAGTTAGCAGAACTAACAAAATTGCTCACAATTAATTTGATTCTCATTCACATTCACTTGATGTTACTTTAGGTTAAATTTCTTTAAGCTCAGCTTCCTATCAAAAATCGTTGTTTAATACAGCCATAAAGACTTTTCTACTTCTGCCACGTTAAAAATATTTTAACAGATGTCAAATAATATACATTTAGTTTCTTATTTGAGGGAAGAAGCTTGAGATGTGATCTTTTTTACAATTTCTATTTGAAAAGCAATGGAAGAGGAGAACCGTAGTGAAAGTGGCAGATGATTGCAGCATGAGAACTGGTTTCAGCCTATGCCAGGGAAAGCTTGTGCTGGTATTAACATGCATTGTCTGAAGCAGTTTCTTAACAGTTTGGATTCCTGGTTTCAAACTCTCCAGTAAGAAAAATAATAGCAGTCATAGCAGTCACTAGGGGATTTGCTGCCTTGCATACTCTCTACAACAAATACATTAAATATTTTGCAAGAGCAAATATCTCCACTTCCTGGAATGTGCTGTAACTAGTCATCTTTACCACCAGGTAATGTTAGCAAAGCTTGATACATTCAAAACCCAAACTTACACTATGCAAGTTTTATTTATGAAATGGCTGTTGACAAAGTGTGCTTCCTTACAGCTCATGCTGTAAGCCATATGCTGTAGTTAACACAAGGAGGTGCTTAATCGCTGTTCTGAATTACTGTTAGAACTTAACTCTAGGCTACAAAAAAACTTGGCAGCAGGGTTACAGATCTCCATAATTTTAGCTCTGAAAAACATGTTCTCAATCTGAGCACGCTACCTGAGCAAGCATGAAGAGCTGAAAGCTCAGACTTCCTGTGGCTGATAACGAAAGAGGTGCTCTCACTAGGTCGGGGAGTTAGAGCCACTTCAGCAGCACCTTCCCATCCAGACTGAACTTCAGCCTGTGAATGGCACACGTGGGGAGTCACTGCCTGTGTTCCCATGGCCAAGCTGTGCTTTACACGCAAACAGAGGTTGTAGAAAATTAAAAAAGTAATACTTCCAAAAATACACAGAACTGATCCAAGAAGAAATTAATACATTTTCTGCATATAAATTAAAACCTATTTCCTTTATAAGGCCTAGTACTCTGAACTGACCTGTTTCTTTCTTCTAAGTGACAACAAAATTTCATAAATTTCATCATGTGTGCTTTCCCTGAAAACAATACAAGGTGGAAGGTTTTACAGCAGAATAACTTGTGATATTCATTTAAGAGCCTTCCCCTCTTTTTGGTACCACCTGTAACACTTCAGCAGCAGAGTGTTAAGAGGAGTGATAAGAACCATAAATATGTCCATGTGCATGCAAAATAATCTAAAGCAAGTATCGGGAAAGTTAGAAAATGTAAGCTAGCTGTTTTGCATTTCCTTCATTATGACAAAGCAGCTGTGAAAACAGCACAAACAGAAAGCTCTGTGTACTCTAAACTCCAGAATAAATATCACTTAGTATTGTTCCTGAAAATAGATTTGACAAAAGACTGACAGTTAACATTTTGTATTGACAAACATGAGAAATAGGCCAAAATGATATTAACTTTGGACTTCTAAACACTAAATAAGGATACCCAAGAATACTAAATAAGATTATGGGAATTCCTTAAACTAGGATAAATTCAGGAGCACACAGACAAGAAAAACAAAGTGAGACCAACAGAATGCTGTAATTATCTAGGCATTTTTCCAAGAAAATTCAGGGATGAAGTTACATTAAAAAATAAAAAGTTAAAAATAAAAACATAGAGGCTGTATATTTTGACCAAGTTATTTCCGTCCTATAATGATACAATAAGAGAAGGTAAAAAAAAAAATCTGAGAAGCAATTTAATTTGTAATCCCAAGCACCGTAAAGCTTTAAGCACAGTAACTTCTGTATATTATTAACACAGAGAACACTGTTCAGACAAACTACACTTATTCAATACACAAGTGCATACATGAGGCTGTTACAGAGAAACGTAGAGAAACCTGTAAGAATGTGGCATTCTGCAAAAATCAGAAGAAACGTAAATCCTATGGGGAAAGACAACTTTTAAAACAATTTTCATTTTATGAATCAATGCAATAAACCAGTAGTAAAACCAAGTCTCTGAGAACTGTTTCTGTTTATAGGGACGTTTAGCTTGGTATGAATTAACTTTTAAATTGTGCTTAAAGGCGGTTGTGTGTTATATGACAAAAAGTTTCCAAATTATACTCTCTATCAAATACTGCCTGTTACTTAAAATGCCTCAGCTAAATGAATGCAAAACAATGGAAATCAAGTACTTCTATCTGACTATGTGGAAGAAAGCTTAACTACAACATAAGTCTGATCTCTTCCATTTCTGTTGCATGAAATGAGCTTTAACACCTCACAGAGGAAGTTTCCCCCAACCAGACTGTTCTTCAGCTTGGTTTAGATTTGTTCAAAAGAGCCTCAACTTCAACATCCATAAACGCATTTAACCTGGATCACACAACCAGCTGTACAGCCTCCAGCAATAATTCACTTACACACCTCTACTGTCAATAAAAGATTCAGTGTGCTCGAAGCTGAGCCCTTTTTCCCTTGGTGACAATTACTAGGTCAGCTTGGGCTGCTTTCATCTTCACTCTTCAGCCATCTCTGGGGCTTTTGTGGAGAAGAAAAGCACAGGAAAGATGAACTTTGTACACGTTCTGGATGGAAACAAGAGGAACTGCATAACTCACTACTCAGAGTAAACAGCTAATGTACACACATAGAGGGATGAAAAAAATATATATATATACAACCAACAAAAACAACAACAACAAGAACTTTTTGTTCCTATTCATTGCATCCTTTGGTCACAGTACAGTGAGTTCTAACACGAGGTGCTGTAAGAGTAGATGGGTGTAAACTTAATTTGATCTTTCTCTAGCTTGAGTGTTTGCTTCCTTCAGGGCACGTAAAAATAGAGGGTATTAAGGGTAGGCAAAGTTATTTCCTGAAGTCTTCCCATAGTTTTTGAATTTCATCTTCTTATTTTACCAGCTTCTGGTAGAATACCTTTATTAATTTATCTTCCAATTTTCTCTCTTTAAGTTGTGCTACAGTTGGATAAAAAGTCAGAGCAATGATAAATTACACTGATTGACAAACAGACTCAGGTTTCCCTCTTGAAGAGTTAGAAATACTCTGTCATTGCCTGTTTATAACTAAAAAATGAATTATGCATAAATACCACATAGAGGGGAAAAAAAGGTTATGGTTTTGAAGCACTTGACTGTGCCATTTTTGTTTCCTCAAAACAATCTTGCATTGAAAGTTTAATTTAAAGATTTGGATCCAAGAAGGGAGTTGTTTTTGTTATAAAGCGTCATGCATTCAGTATTACAGAGTAACCGTTCCACAATAATCACCTTCATACAGACAGCCCTTTCCTGTTCCAAGGCTTAATGTGTTAAGCTTTCAGACACAGGAGCCTAATTTGTGGACACAACTGCCTGGGGCCGTGCTCTGCTGTGGGCCCAGCACACACCTTGATCCCCAAAAGCTGGAAGTAATGGGGTGTGTGGGAGCCCCCAGTCCTCGCCCAGCAGCCACCATACGCCTTCACTGCCTTCCACTCCACACAGCTCTTAAACTGCCATCCGGCAGAAGGGATCCCATTAGGTATACCTGGGAAACGACTTGTCGCAGACCCAAGAGAAGCTTACTCTGCCACCAGGCTGCCCAGACAGACAGAGATGGATGTGCCAGCCAGGGAAATGCCATCAAATTGCCAGTTATGAGCAGACCCATTTATGTGATTTGATTTTCAGCTGCTTGCATAGGACAGCCACACCACGCTGGGGTGACTGGCACTGGTGACAGGATCAAGCGGTCAAAGGTGCTCTGAGGCCTTATATAGAGAATAGAGCTTTTTAACTGAAAATCTGTTTTTAACTTAAAATTCTTGCAGGGTATAACAGGTCTCTGCATATCTATTTTTTGAGAAATATTGTTTTCCTTATGCTTTTTGTTAATCAAACAGGGTGAGAGTCAAGTGGGGGTTATCCAGTGTACATTGGTTTCCCCAGCTCTGGCTGTGGAGGCCCTCTGGGTGTACAGCTTTCACCAAGCAGCACTCACCCCACGGTATGAAACTTTTAATTACAACATGGTAAGGTATAAACAAACTCAAGGCACTCTATTTTCATGGGCACCCTACAGCAACACGAAGCACCTGAATGAATTGCCTCCAAATTAGCCAGGCACATAGGTGTCGCCCTTGCGGGAAACTGTGCGAGTGGATTTACCTGAGCAGAGGAAATCAGGAAAGTGGCAGCAATTAACAACATGCTCACATCCCTCAGTGTGCAGTACAGCCTTGGAAGATTCGCAGTTAGCCACCCAGCTGGACACAGGAGAGACAATCACCCCCATTTGACACTGGAGCTTTACTAAAGGTTGCTCCGGGTGGGTGACCACAATCCTGTGACGCGTGTGAAGGCCTTGCACAGCACTTACCTGGTGCACAGCCCACTGCCACCATGACATCCTGGTGGTTGTGCTCCAGGTGTCCCTGTGCTGTGGGACACCTCCCTGGCCGCTGACCCTCACGGAGAGCTGTGGCCCCACCGTGAGCCCTGGGCAGCAGGGCAGACAGTGCGATGGCCTGCTCGTCCCCACACAAACACGGGCATCACAACGGGTGCCGAGACGTGCGCTGGCTTTAAAGCCCATGCGCCATCTCAGAATTTTTACCCTGTGGAATTACCCAATTCCCCTTTTCTGCTCATATCCACCCAAAACAGAAACAGTATCTAGAAAAGCTTTAGTTCACTATCTCTGCCACTTTTTCACAGTAGGGTCTTACTGAGCGCAGGGAAAATCTTCACCACCAGGTACTGTCAGACTGCCATGCTTCCGCAGCACGAGGATCCTTTGAGAAAGACACCTCTTTTCTGCCATCACTGCTGCCAAATGTTTTTGGTTAGCCTTAGGTTACACTGCTATAGTGTTATGCAGCTTTTCATATCAAGGAAAAAAAAAAAGAAAAGAAAACAAAAACTTATACATGAAGTTTTGTTTTTTTTTTTAGGTCTTTCATTTTTGTTCTCAAGAAGTCCATTTATGCTCCTTGATACTTCTGCTGTTTATTGCTATTCCAGTTTTGGATCAAGTTCTGAATTCACTCCTCCCAGCTAATTATTTAATTATCACTTTGCCCATCTATTTATCTGTCCATCAATGCAATCATTTCCCTCAAGACACAGAATGCCAATTTTCAGGCTTGTGCTATGACCTCTTTTACAATAACATGGTTGTAAGGCAAACAAAGGCAAACTGGTCATAACCACACTTTTAGCTGTGGACTTCTTTCAAATGCAGTAAAACTAACCTGTAAAATGGTGCTAAATGGTGCATGCTGTGTTTAAGCTTGGCTAGTACAGAGTTCTGCTTTATTACCATTTTCAGCTTAAATCTCAAAGTCCACTGTAATGATACACTCTCCTTCCCCAAACTGCCACCCAGTGCAACCTCTTGCACTTAAACAAAGAGGGTTGTATTTGTGACATGGTTTCCTGTGTATACAACAGCAGCATACACTGTTCTTAGGCCCCTTCTCCTGACAGATTTTATACATCTGAAACATTGGCTTCCCCTCAGTTGGATCCAAACACTCAGGAAAGAATTTCAAAATTCCTTACTCTACAATGACTGAAACCAAAAACCTAGCTTGACACATAGAACTGCACAGTTCTTGTAAAACAAGATCCTTAAAATGTATGCTTGTGTAAATGTGTTAAATTTCAAACAAGCTATGGGAAAATGACCATGCTGAAGGTCTGTAGAAGTGGAAAACAACAACCAAACTACAGGGAAAAAAAAATCCGCAGAAAGCTCATTAGAAACCACAGTAAACTAAATCACAGTTTTTTTTGGGATGGCAGATCAGATGGCCATTACTACACAAACTACAGTTAATGGTCAGGGCCATATTCTGTGTCCTTCATCTTTTGATGTCACCTGGAACATGCTTTCAATAGATGCTTTCATCTGTTTTCATGTGCTCTCTCCTATTCAGCCTACTGTTTGCAGTGGAAGAACACCTCAGAGGAATAAATAAAGAAAATGTACACAGCACTTGACTACCTTCTGCTGAGGTCACATTTAGCACTCATTCTCTTCTGTTCCCAGTTGCCCTCCTGGCATCACCAGCAAAGCTCTCATTTCTGGTGACTCACAGCTATCCACCTCTGTGTTCAGAATCACTTGTACAGCACATACCACCAGTAAAACTGCACAAATGCATTTGGTGGCAATCAGCATACTTTCTGCTTCACTGACCAGCGTGGTTCTCTGCAGACCAGCACAACACAGACTGACAGCTTGTATTAGAGAGATTTCTCTGTAATTCAAAGATGAGGACAAAGGGTAACAGTTTAAAACTAAAAGAGGGTAGTTTTAGATTAGATGTGAGGGAGAAATTCTTCACTCAGAGGGTGGTGAGGCACTGGACCAGATTGCCCAGAGGAGCTGTGGATGCCCCATCTCTGGTGGTGCTCAAGGCCAGGTTGGATGCGGTTTTGAGCAACCTGGTCCAATGGAAGGTGTCCAAGTCCATGGCAGGGGGATTGGAATTAGACGATATTTAAGATCCCTTTCAAGCCAAACCATTCTATGATTCCTCAATTAATCACATTTCTGCCATTATTCAATGCTACATTTAACTTTTAATAAATTTTCAAAAGCTTCCAAGCAAAAAATGATTTAGAAAGCTCTTAAAAAAATAAATAAAAGAGGATAATCCAATACATCAAAGTGCTACAGTGGCTACAGTGAACAACTTAATGGATAACAAATTATGTCAATGTACCCAGAAATAATCAATTGCATTTACATATGGTAGGAGATAAGACCTTGATGTGAAACTCAAAGAAACAGAGAAGCATCACATAAACCATTTTTATAGCAACACCTTCAAATGAGAAACAATTCCACTTACCAATATATTGTCAAATGTTTGGGAAAAAAAAGGGCTGGCAGCTAGAAAAAGTATCAATATTTCCATTACACTGATTATAGTAACAGATCTATATTATCTTATTTCACGATGTTATTTCATTAGACAGGAGGCTAAAGGATTCTGTCATTTAGCCACATTATTGTTAAGTACTACTCAGTGGTAGAAGAAAAAGAAAGCAGTAGTCAAACAGATGAAAAAGACAATAATTTCCCTTCAATGTGTTTAAATCATTTTGAAACACATATATACGTGTGTATATATATATATATATATATATACACACACACACCAGGTATATCTAAGTACATTGTAGCAAATTTGTTCTGAAGGTATTCTTGTGTTTTTCACTCATCCTGAATCCACTTGAGACTTCAGCAGGAGAGATCCCTACAGATGAACTGCATGTTCTTAAATAGTTGTTTTTACTAACTTATAAGAAGTACAAGAGGAAAAAAAAATACAAGTCTTTATTTAACCTGTCATCTCTCGCCGTTGCAGATCTGTCCTTTATCTCAAATGCAACAGAGTCAATTTGTATCACAAGGTTAACATAAAAATATTAGATGACAGCTTTTAGATTTTGTTATGTAAGCAATGCAGCATTTCAAGGACAGCAGAGACACAAAAAAAGCACTCGAGCCATATTATTCCATATTTCACTGTAATAATAGCCAGCTAAAGATAAAGGTTATCAACTGCCTCTTCCAACTTGACTTGTAAATTTTTGAATAGCTAAGCAGAGTCCTAAAACAAGCTCTGCTTTGTCTCTCTTGTTCTACCCTCTATTTACATTTTATTTCTCCCCTCTGTACCTTTTGCAAATTACTTCTACTTTTTATCTTATAATAATTTAGTCCTACATGCCCCTAAAACACCCATTTCTGTTTCCAAAATCATTCTTATCGTTCCAAAACGATAGCGCAGTTACAAGTGCTAGTAATACCATAGATAAGACTACGTCTAGACTAATTGAGACAGGTTTTATGTCTGGAATCCTGAACACTACAAGCTGAAGGCCCAATAGTAGTAAATTACTTTCTTCAATATCAAGTCAGCAATTAAAATACATCACTGAGCAAGAAGCTCTAGGAATGTCGACAAACTATCCTCAGAAATGGATTTTTCTTTTAAATAAAAACTCTGCAGTTAGTATTCATAAAGACAGTTCTGTAGACAGGAAGATGAGAAAATTTTAAGCAATATCAGTGTCTATTGAATAAACACGTGAAGATGACCTGGAATTTTGAAGAAGAAAAAAAAAAATGTAATAATTTTTGATGAAAAAAATTTTCTTGACTTTTTTTCACCTTGCGAAGAAGCATGAACTACAAAAGTCATTTGAAGCCCAGCTGGTAAAACACAGAAATTGTGGTGCCAGCTGGGGAGGAAGGATGTGGGACAAGCTGAAGATAGGCAAGGGTTTCTCAACAGTACTTGAAAATTATTTTAACATACAAGGACTACGCACATACATGAAACAAATTCTCTTCTACCAAGAAGTCTGTAAGGATACCATAAATGACCACATATCTAGCCAGAAATACTCTAGACCGGCTTAACACTTAGGACTTAACTACAGGGCATTTAAGTAGACCCTTGTCTATATTTTCTTACACCTGCACATACTCAGTACTTGGAGAGTACCACCTGCAGCAGCCGAGACAGAAAATCATAGGTGACCTCCAATATCAATTAGCATTTTTCTACAAGTATTTAAGTAATCCACAATCTGAAAAACATTTTGGGACAGATGTGACGATGTGTTTTAGCCACATCTAAGATACTTCGTATTATTTAACATAAACATACCGGGGAGAGCTCTAAAAACCGATTGTTTCATGTAAAACTGCAATGCTTTATTAATAGTAACTGACATAACAACTTCCTCTTCTTTCCTCAAAGCAAAGAAGCACCAAAAACCCCTGCAAAACTACTGGCATAAAAATAAAACTAAAATGTTTTCAGTGAGTCAAATGGCAATTATTCACTTCTGACACTGACAAAAAGTTGAATTATATTTTAGGAGCACTTATGTCTAACAGGAAAAAGGCCTTCTGCTTTATAAAGGACCATTTATGGATAAAATGAGTTGCTGCCTAACACACATTTTGAAATCTGATAGTTATAAGAAGAAGAAAAAAAAAAAAAAAAAAAAGATTTTTTCCCCACCCTGGCTTTGATACCAATGACTTACTTACACCTTAGATTTGCCCAGACCTGGAGGAAGCATGAAGGTAAATTTTGTTTCTTTTAGGACTGAGTGAGAGCAGTGATGTGTGGATGTCTGGAGGGCTTGGTAACAGAGTTTTGACAGAGAACTGTCCTGATCACCTGAAATCTGGTTTACTTTCAGGATTTCTGGATTAACTTCCAGAATTCCTGTTGTACTTGCACATAAGATACTTTCTTCAGATAAATATAATATTCTGCAGTAGACTCAATATATTTTTGATACATCAGTATTACCTACCAAAGTCAAAGTGGTTGCCACAGCTGTACAAGAACTGGGTCCAGTACCAGTTCATTTCAGCTTGAAACTAGAGGAAAATTCATTTTCATGGAGAACCAGGATGCTTAACGACATCATATTTTCTAATCAATCATTGAAATGTGTTAGCATTTTGTTTGATAAATTCCACTTTAGCATGTTTTTGAACAAGACTGTCTCCTTCTTATGCACTTTTTTCCCTCATAGGTATATTCTTTCTTGTTAAATACAATAATATTTAACACATCATCCAAAACTACCAACTTGATAAAATTGTGTGTTTTATATCTATGCTGGACGGAATGGAGGGCTTCAAAATCAGTTAGTGGTAGCTACATTTTTTAAATTATTATTTCCTGCACAAATATGTATTCAACCTCAAAGTTCAAGGGACAAAGATCTTCTAAATCATCGTGGGCAGGTATGCTTTCTCAGAATAGACCCACTTCTCAGTAAATTCCAGTTTAATTTATTCTATCCTTTTCCACTTATTTCCCGCACAGAGGAATAACATGGACTACGATTATGTGTTTTGCGGTGGACAACCTTGAATATATCTGATACAGCAACTTCTGCAGACAAAGCATCACATAAGACAAACTACACTGTTCTTAAAAAAAAAAAAAAAAAAAAAAAGACTAGCATAAAGTTGAACTGTAAATATGAAATGAAGACACTATAAGAAAGTAAGGCATATACAATTATAAAGTATCGAACACTAGTCACTGTTTTTTAAAAGCTTGCTTTGTTATCCCATTTCCTGAATTGCTCTCTCAAGATCAGCTCCTTAGAGCAGGCACAGCATTCAAACACACTACCATAAAGCTGTGCTGTTAAAGCAAAAATAAAGTTACAATGAAGCCTTTCACTGTGCGGAAAAAAAAAAAGAAAAAAAAAAAAAAGAAAAAAAAATCGTATTTACTTGAGATAGCTAATTTTGAATAATCGCCACAAAAAAATAATTCAGCTACTGACCTCAGTAATAAATATAGAATTCCTATGTCACACAGCATTTCCACTGGTTAATTCTGAATTTTGGGACCTCCGGACACATCTTAAATGGACCAAGTATTCCCCTGTGGATGCAGCTGGAGCCCAGCCCATTGCTCACCCAAACCTCCTCTAGGTAATTTAACAACTATAACTCACAGCCAAACAGGCACCCAAGTAGCTACCATTAGAAAACAATGCACCAACCTGATTTCTGCAGGATAGAGCTACTGTATTCTTCACAGTGTTATTCCATAAAGAGGAAGAAAAAACTGTGTTTTGACAAGTATGCCATATATTTTGTACACCCAAAGTCATTATAATTCAGTTAAGTCAGGAGAGTGGAAAGGTTTGTTGATCCGATCACAGAAACTGAATTTCACAACTAAATGTTTAGAAAATTTAAAAATACCCAACTTTATTTCTGGGATAAAAATGAGATCTAAGATTAAACTAATGCTACATAATGCTAAAATTCACTTATTAGGAAATATGCTTTCATTTAAAGATAAAGCATTGGGTAAAACACAAATTTTACTAAAGATACCTTCTTTACCTTAATCCTTAGCATGTATTTTAACAATTTACCAATGCCCCCTAATGGTTTTATCATCTCAGAGGTAGGTAGCACCTCTAAAGTCACCCTAACATCTCTGAAGTCCTTGTAATGTTTGATCAACATCTGAGACACTTTTTACCCTCCTTCTTACCCTCTGGGGCTCTACACAAGAACAGAATTGAAATTAACGGAGAGTCTTAACACGCATCATTTAAAGGGCATGCATTTTATCTGATGCCTCATCTCACACACCTATCTTACTAAATTCAAGGCCACTGTGGAAATCCCAGGCTTTACCAGAGTGACAGGAAGAGAGAAGTGGTATTTTCGGTTTAAATGATGGTTTGAATAACCAGTTCAGAAAACAGCACCTGAAGCACATGCTTCTAGTTTAAATCCAGTATTCTGCCCTCTTAGCCTCAAGGAAGGGGCATTAGAAATGGTAATGAAAATGGCCCGTGCTCTGCACATCACATACCTCGATCTCATAGCACAAAATCCAAACTCCTCAGGACAGGGTGAGGTCAGTCCATGCTCAAGTTGCAAAAGGCAGCTCTGGTTTGAGCAAAGCATTACACGAGAAGGGAGTGAAAGAACTTCTGGTGAAACTTCTGGCTACTTTGCTTAACTGCCAAAATACCATCTTAACTTCTTCGTGACCACATGTAACATTTATTCCAGGTCTTATGATCTAAGGATGCTGGAGGCGAAGGGAAATAAACAAACCGTAACTAATTTGAAGCCATAGCCACTTTCTTTGATTGCAAAGCCAGTCTCCAATAAAGATGACCAGACCTTCTGCTACATCACAGCTGAGAAAGGTTGCAAGAAGAGAAGAGAAAATCCAAAGGAACACCAATCCTGAAGAAGTCCCTAAGTCATCTGCCATTAACTCTCCAGCTCTTGGAGTACAACATTCTCTACATCGACCTTCCAAACAACAGATTGAACTGTGGTACATATGGAAATAGATCCTGAGGCATGTTCAGACCTACCTTACATGCAATCTTCCTGTATTTTTCAGTTACATTTTCTTTTGTTCATCTGACCAACCTGATACACAAAACCTAACTTAAAAGGAATAAGAAATCTGTCATTTTGGGAAGATGTAAAGAAAGTATTTGCATGGCCTACCTAACAGAGGAAAAACACAAACAAACAAACAAAACTAGGAAGAAACCACACAGGGTGTAAAACAAAACAAAACAAAACAACAACAACAAAAAGAGGAAAGAAAGTACAATCCAAATGTTTCGTATTGCATCTCTCTGATGCTAGCAGCTAGAAACCCCGTTTAACCAGACAGTACTCCCAAGCAGACAGAAACTACTCCAATGCCATAAGAACTGTTGAAAACAAACTTCCAACCATTTAGATTAAGCAAGAAATTTAGTTGGATTATAAGCAATGCTAAAATCGCCACAAATATCACTTAGTGACTTTTTCTTTTTTAATCTTTTAGGAACCTTTTTTGTTTGGTCTGTTCAGGTGTAAGAATGACTTTAAAAAAATGAAGGGAAATCCTAGGAAAAAAACTATTAAGAGGTAAACTTAGAGGAAACATTAGGAATTTAGAAGAAAATTTATCATACCGATGTAGCTTCTTTCAGACCAGCTACTGTTTACGTACCTTACTTTATTATCAAGTACTTTTGTTGTTTGTATAATCCACAGGGACACACTACCTGCTTTAAAGACTATCAGGCATTCTACCAACCTCTTGGAGGACCTGTCTTGACAATCAGAAGTTGACCAAGGTTGAGATTCCTCAACCATTTCATTGTTTCCTCAGTCATCTGAAGCAGCAGTTATTACTCCTTACCTAATGTCAAGTATTTGAAGAAAACTAAAAATAGGCAAATTAAGCCGCAAAGTTCGCTGACATCGAGGTTTGACCAGATTACGCTAGTTACTATTTAACGGAAGCGAGCGGCTTCCTGTCACCAAGGCAAACAGCAAGTGAACGATTTCCATTTCGAGCCTATGCATTTGCGCTCCTCCACAGGTCTGCACCATAACTTCGATGGTTTTCCATGTACGCTTCCAGGTTAAATAAACAAATAAGCATTATAGAACATTTTATTTCCTTCTTCCTGCTTCCAGTCGTGTTCCAAGTTCACCAATTTTTCCTTCCCAAAAAAGTTCTTGGACTTCCTTCCACTGCACATCTCTTCCACTCTGGACTTTTTCTCCTACCAGGCCCCGTTTCGAGTCTCAACAAACTTTTATGCAGTTTATTTGACAGAAGCAGAAAACGCTTCTGACTTCTTAGGAAAGAGACTCCTGAGAGGAGCAATAAACGTGTAGACACCTTCGTCTAGTACTTGAGTTGCTCATTCCCTTAAGGAGGCTTTTTTTCTTCTCCTCCTCATTTTAAAACAAGGCAAGGATAAAAAGGCATTCTGTTCATTTAACACTCGGTACATGCTTATCAAAGGTAAAACTCCGATGCCTGGAAACACAAGGTGCTACCCTCCTGTCCCACGCACACAGCAGCAACCTAAATCGTCAGGATGAGGAACGGAAGGAAGGTCCATCAGCCCAACTCAACCTACGGCGACGGAGCGGGATGGGATGGTGTGTGCAAAGCAAAGCAGTGCAGGGAGCAAGGTGAGTGCAGATGGGAACACCACTCGGGCTGATTTTGCTTTACCGGTGCACACGCCTGGCCACACGTAACAGACCTCTGCAGGCAGACAGACCTCCGGAACGGGGGGTCTGGCTACCCAGCCTCATAACAGACAAACCCCACGCTGAACCACGCTCTGCCTCCTCGATCCGCACAGGACTGGAGCCCCTTGGCCGTACTCCAAAGCCAGACCCACCCCTCCCACAACCAGCACCGCCACGACAGCTCCGACGAAGCTCCTGCCCCCGCAGCTCGGCGCGTTTGTGCGCGCCCGGCACAGCCGCCCTGCCCTCCCTCAGCTCCGGGACCCGTCCCAGCCCGGCGCCGGGGCCGGTTCGGGCGGCGGAGGAGGGGCGAGGAGGGCCCGGAGCCCCGGCTCCTGGCACACTTACTGTGGGGACGCGAGGGGGGCGGCGGCGGCGGCGCCTCCGCGGGGCTGGCGGCGGGGAGCGGCGGCAGCGGCGCGACCG
>NC_048926.1:65743632-65857842 GCF_011077185.1 Oxyura jamaicensis
TGGTCCGGGGGAAAGCAGGCTCCTGGGGTGCACCCCGGTGCAGTGCTTCACCAGAGCAATGCCACAGGAGTTACTGCTGTCATACAGCAACCCCCGGGTAAAATCATGCCTTTGTTCTACTGCGCTCCGCAGGGAGGTGCTTTTAATTTTGGCAGGAGCTGGCTGCCTACCATGTAATTATTTGAGTGGGAACACACATCTCTCCTTTCTAGAAATGAGAAAATTGGAGAGTTAAGAGTTTCTTAAGACCTTCACAGCCTTTCTAATTTAAATTAGACAGGTACTCAGGGAGCTGACTAGGAAAGATGCCCTCTTAGATCTGTTGCTGGTGAACAGAGGTGGTCTCCATGGGTGGCTGTCTTGGCCATAGCACCCATGAAGTAGCTGAGTTTAAAATCTTTGTTGATAGGAGGAAAACTGCCACCATAAACTTCAATCCTGGATTCAGTGAGAGCAGACTTCAGGCTGCTCTGGGAACTACTCAGTAAGGTCTCCTGGGGAACTGCTTTTTAAGTCATGAGTCCATCAGCGCTGGTCAATTTTTAAGTGCCACCTCCTACAAGCACAGGAACAGGCAATTCCAAAATGCTGGTAGTCAAGCAGGCAGGACAGAAGGTCGGCCTGGTGGAGCAGGGGTCTTCTTCTAGAGCTTAGGCAGAAAGTGTGTGACCACTGGAAGTGAGGTCAGGTGACATGGGAGGACTACAGAAATGCTGTTTGCCTTTGTAGGGAGAAAATTAGTGTGGCCAAAGCTCAGAGTTGACACTGTCCATTACTGCAGAGGACCATATAAATGACTTTTTTTTTGAGCATATTAACAGCAAAAGGAGGACCAGAGAAAACATTACTCTGTTACTTCATGAGGATGGTCACCTCACGAAGAGGGACATATTCAAAGCAGAAAAGTTTATAACACCCTTCACCCTGTCTTCAACACTGCTGATACGCTCTGAGGGAGACGAACTCTATGGGGCCTGATGGGATTCATCCTAGGTTACTCAGAGAGCTGGTCAACACAAGACCCTCTCTGCTATTTTCAAATGGTCTTGGGACCATTCCCAGTTGACTGGAAGCTGGCAAACTTTATTCGTGTTTTCAAGAAGGGCAAGAAACATGACCCTGGTAATTACTGGTCTATTGGTCTCACCTCAGTTATGGAGATTATTCAGGGAGTTATTGAAAAACACCTGAGAGACAATGTGGTCATTGGTCATAGCCAGTCACAGGTTCATGAAGGGAAAGTCCCATTAGAAAAAAATTATTTTCCTTTCATGACAAGATCACCCACCTAATTGACCGAGGGAAGCCAGTTGATATGACCTTTTGGATTTCAGCAGAGCTTTCAAAATTGTTTCTTAAAGTATCCTTCTGGAAAAAATGTCCAACATACAGCTAGACAAATATATAATCTGATGGGCTTGAAGGGTTATAGTACATGGGGTTACTACTGGCAGGCAGCCAGTCAGTAGTAGGGTTCCCCAGGGCTCCACGTTAGGGCCAGTTCTCTTGAATGTTTTCATAAGTGACTTGGATGCAGGACTTGAATATGTACTAAGTAGGTTTGCAAATGATGCTGAACTAGGAGGAACGGTTGAGGATATTGAGGCCTTGCAGAGATCTTGGCTAATTAGAGAGCTGGGCAATCACCAACAATATGAAGTTTAACAAATACTGGATTCTACACCTGTGAATGGGCAACCCTGGCTATACGTACAGAACAGGGGAGAATAGGCTGGAGAACAGCTAGGGGTTTTGTTTGACAGCAAGTTGGACATGAGCCAGCAGTGTGCTCTGGCAGCCAGGAGAGACAACTGCACCTCAAATAGGGTATGCAGTTTTGGGCATCACAATGGAAGAAGGGCATAAAACTAATTTAGAGTGCAATCAAAGTAGGGCAGGAGAGCAACCAAGATGGTGAGGAGCCTATAGGGTAAGATACATGAGGAGCAGCTGAGGTCCCTTGGTTTGTTCAGCCCAGAGCAGAGCAGGCTGAGGGGAGGGAGGCCTCATGGCGGCCTGCAGCTCCCTCAGAGGGGAGCGCAGGGGCAGGCGCTGAGCTCTGCTCTCTGGGGACAGCGACAGGACCCGAGGGAACAGCTTGGAGGTGGGACAGGGGAGGGTCAGGCTGGGGATTAGGAAATGGTTCTGCCCCCAGAGGGTCGTCAGGCAGTGGGACAGGCTCCCCAGGGCAGGGGCCAGGGGCCTGAGCCTGATGAAGTTAATGTGTTAGGACAACGTTGTCAGACACATCGTTTGATTTCTGGGTGGTCCTGCGTGAAGGCAGGAGTTGGACTCAGTGATCTTTGTGGATCCCTTCCAACTCCATATATTGTGATTCTAGTTTTTTTTAAAAAGTGAGCATTACCAAGGAGAACAACAGGATGCACCATGCACTGAGAAGTCACTGAGAAGTAAAACTTAAAACAAATGCAACTGATAGTTAAATAATGTGCTGCACTTAAACTAAGACACCAGAAAGCTAATGTGCAAACAAAGCTAAGGCATTAAAATAAAAAAGACAGGCAAGAAGATTTTAAAAAAAGTGTAGGCTTTAGAGCTAGAAATGGGGAAGAATAAAACACCAAGAAACTTGGTAAATCAGTATCTTTATTTTATAGAAAGTATTTGATCAGTGTGCTGAACCTGCCATTAGAGGCTGTTTTGCTACTTTTAGTAAAAATAAACATTTGAAAAATTATCTTGGAGAACATATCCAGGCTCCAAGCTTATTGTCTTTTAATCACGGTTGCTTATTTTCATACCTATTGCAACTAAGCTAACATTGGGTGCTCTTAGGAGGAAGGGAGCAGTACCTAATGTAGAATATCCCCAAAAATTTTTTTTTTTTTTTTTTTTTTTCTTGCAAGTGGTAGCGAGGTTCCTAAAACACATCAGAGCACATAAGCTCAGCTTGTGCCACATTAGTGTGGTACAAAATCTAAGTCTATTCCACTCGCCATCCTTCTCCATGAACATTCTGCGATATCAGCTGTCAGCTGAGAATTATCTGTTTTGCAAGTCACACAGCAAGTCAGTTTAAGTACCCAGATGGACAGAGTTTAACTCTCACATGTTAATAAAGTAATATTGAGGAACTTGGATCACAAATCTGCTTGAGGTAACCAAATCAATTAACAACACAAGTTTGAAAAACTGATTGCATTATGTATTACTACATGGACAAACACAAGTCACAACTGCTAGCCTATGATATTTAAAAGAGACATTATCAACTCAGTTATTTTGTTATGGAATTATTGGAGATTAAACACTGTGAAATGTAAATTTTAAGTTCAATTTGTGCATACAGCTACCGCATTCATAAGACCCTGGGTAACCAGTATCAACCTTCTTTCTGACTTAGCAACAGGGAGAAAGCACTAATTGCTGGAAAGACAAGTTGGTGGAAGCTGTTGAACAAACAGCTAGAAGAGTTTTGAGTTCCATTTTTCCCCAATGGCTTGATTTAAAGTTGAGAATGTCCCTTTAAAAAGTTTCAGATAGAACAGAACTCATCCATTATTCCATCGTTACAATAAAGCTACCAATAAAATGACTTACCACAATTGTTAAACATCAATTAACATTATACAAGCATACAACTGATTTGTAAAGGAAGTAGCAGCAACATGGAAATCTAGAAGGTTGACTTTCTGCATGATTTATTGGAAATATTATGAAGGTGTGGGCAAATACATAGTGATTTTACATAATTTAGTTTTGAGAGTAACTTATGGTAACTATAAACATTATTGAAAATGCCTGCTCATAGTCATTACTTTTCTGGTATAAGCGTAAGTTTTCCAGGATATTCATAGTGCAGCTCGATTCAGAAAAAACGACAACATTGTATGTCTTGGCAAATTCCACATAAGATCTGCTCAGTTAGTTCACAGATGAAAAGACGTCTTTTTGTGAATGCCAGTACAATAAAACAAGCTTGAAATATTAAAGCTAATGAAATATATATCTCTCTATATATATTTAAGGACAAAACATCAAGGACATCGTTATACAATGTTGTCGGAGTTTTGCACATTTTTCCTTTTCTTAATGTAACTTTGTTAGTTCAGTGGTTGTGTGAAACTAATGCAGGTATATAAGCGGCTAAGAAGTCAGGGTTTCAGTTGATTCTCTTAAGGAGTGTGCTACAGGTAACTCCATGGTTTTCATTTTTTAACAGGAATAGAGGTTATTAGAAACTCAGTCATTGAGCAGATATGACACACATTGGGCAAGTCTGTTCTGTAAGGCGGTGTCACTTTTCATCAGTCACTTTTCTGGTCCATCACTGTACTTAAACTGTTTTAATATAAATTTGATTTCAATCTATAACTAAGTGTTGTGGAAGAACAATTACAGTTGAACCACTGAACAGCTGTACCAGTTCAAAATGCTGTCACAATGTTTCTTCATGGCAAAGTATTCACATTCTTTTTATTGCACAATTTGAAAATTCAGGTTATGTGCATAAAAACCTTCATAGTGTTTGCACTGCAACTTGCGAAACATACATTTAAAATGACCTTAATACAATTTACAAAATCTTTTTAAACAATTTTATATTCTTAAGATAAAAGCATCCTGAGAATGTTACAAAGTTCATTTTACAAGCCCTTCAACTTCTACTATGCTTTATTTATCCCCATAGTTCCTAATCTGACAAGTTTATCTTACAATTAATATCTTGGTGCTATATTTCACAAAATATCTTTTAGCAAAAAGTACACCATTGGCATTCAAGTAACCCAGCCTCACAACTAATTTACAAATTAAACCTTTGTCAAGCTCTCAAGTTTTGAATCAGGTCAGGAAAAATAAACCAAAATACTTACAGAAAAAGTTTTTAGCCAACTAAAAAAAAAAAAACGTAAAGGCTTTGTGCATTAATATTTTGGTCAAACATTTAAGTTATGCAGTTTAATATTTTGGCAAAAAAAAAAAATCCATCTAGCCTTTTCAGTATACTTTTCCTTTCATTTTAAACCAGATGTAAACATACAGTACAAAGAGTGACAGTATTGAAGTACTTTGCTGTTGAACTTTTTTCCTTTTTACTTTTTTAAGTATTTAGGAAAAGCAGACAAACAAGAACATAAGTGCTAAGAAGGAACTGAGTATCTTTGGGCTAAATAAAGTCTTACTGGAAAAAATGTAAAAATAAATTAGTTTTTTTTTTCCTCTACAGACATGCAAATAAATATTCTTTGAAGAAATTCTAATGCCATATCCTAAAAGTAGTATCTTCCTGTACTTTTTTGATCAAGATTAAATCTTCATGAATAATCTTGACAATTTTAATAGGAAGATATCCATTAATATTTACATATTTTTGTAAAGGGAGTGTTCAGGGTTAAAAATATATTTACTTTTTTAAAGCTAAGTCTGCCATCCTGATGGCAATGAGTCAAGCTATAGAACAGATGACAAGTTACACAATGTCCTTCAGTTTCTTATACCCTAGAGCAGAGGAAAGAGACCAAGTGAGTTAAAGAGGTATACAGCCTGGATTCCAGGAATGGAGACAGACAGCGGCTCTTATGAATGTTGCATGGCCAGCTTCCGATACGCTAGGAGTATCTAGCTAAAAATAGGCTTTGCTTCTTTTCCAGATATAGGTATAAATTATTATTGTTGGCCAACTACACAAGTTAATGAGAGACAGTTATAGTTGCCACAGTGACGGAGTAACATTACCTAAGGTTCCTATCCGGATCTGCTGTTAGGAAAAGGCCAGGTGTTGGTTATAAAGGCCATGCCCAGATGGTAAACTCCTGGTGGGAGTGTAGCTACCTAAAAGGAGGAGTAATTCACTTCATCAACATCTTAGGAACATTATAAATATATATTCAGAGTGCTGTATAGCTTTTATTTTAGGCAACAATCATAATCTGAAGGATCTTATTAATCTTTAAGGCATCAGTACATAAGGGATTAAAAGTTCCACGTAATAAATACGAAAACAAAAGAAGCATCTTTGTGGCACGAGCTATCGTTATATATCTGCTTGTTGGCTAGTTTCAATAAAAATATTTTCAGAGATGGCTGAAGGGGAATGTTACACACTGTACTGAGAAAAAATATTAGATCATAAACTTCACATCATTTTTTAACACTTCATTAAAGGGGCTGAATCTATCAGGCAAGATTCTCATCTTTACTGTTCCATCAGCACCACAGGAGAATATGTGATTTGCTGGTCCTGTCTCAATTTGCATGACTCCTGTCCCAATATTTCTGAAGAGTGACTGCCGAGCATGCTCGTTGATGAAGGTGTGAAGAAGACTAAATGTAGACAGACTCCATACCTGAAAAAGCATCAAAGCATCAATCTCTCATAATGGTAATTACCATGAGCTTAAGTCACTAATAATATCTCACTCGTAATGAGTCACAGAAAAATTGGAGTGAACTACGATCTGCATTCATCTTTCTGACACTAATTACAAAAGAAAAGATATGTAGCAATCTGTAATTACATGGTTACAGAATATTAATATTCATTTTCTATACTAAGAAATATATTGGATGACTAAGGTAAGATTACGTGAGGTACTAAGATTACTGCAAGGTAAGACTAACATTTCATAATTAAAGTACTATATGTGAAAATGAAGGAATGAGAACAAATGCAGAATATATGATCTCTGATTATTCCACACTTATGCATGGTGCCTTTTTACTAATTTACACATTAACATCTCTACCTCTCTGCTCCCTCCCTCTTATTAATACCTTTATGTTGCCTTCAGCAGATCCTGTGACAAAATACTCTTCTGTAGGATCAACAGCAATTGCTTTGACTGGAGAATCATGACTTTGGAGTAATTGTTGCTGCTGTTTTTGGCGGAGGTCAATTATACATGTGAAGCCTTTTCTGCCTCCAGAGATTAAGAGCTGGTGTTTTGGAGCATATGCCAGAACAGTTGCTCCACTGTCGTGACAGATGAAAGCTGAAAGCCAAAGTAATTTAAATAAATACACTGTACTAACGTTAATTTGACATGAACCTCTAATAGTTCAACACAGTAACAACAGTGGCTTTGAAGCCATAATCCAGCTGACCACAGCCAGCCTACTTAATGCAGTACAATATATGTATTTGAAGCTGGGTTTACTTCAGACATCCTGAAGTTGTACTATTACCAAATGAAGCAGTTATAATCTGTATGGAAGAAAAATCATACCCTTCTTCTTGCCCCTGTGTAATCAAACTATTAAGCCTTGATCAGAAACAGGTAGTTTTCAAATTGTCTAATAACTATTATTTCAAGGCATGTTTCCTACACAAAATGTCTTCCTGAATTACTTGACTGGGTATCTTATGACAATAGTTTCCACTGGCTATTTTACTTTAAATTTGTTGGTTTACAGATTTGGATATGTCTACTCTTCCAAATGAGTAGAAGTAAAAGAAAGATTACAGTTACCAGAACAAAGCTCAGTATGTTTGAGACTAGATGCTATAAATCCTAATATGTTAATATATTGTACCTTTGATTTAAAAGGTTCTCTAAATCTATGTTTCGAAATTTCATGCACCTCATATATAATGCCTAAGCATTTACCAGACTTTAGTTAAAAGGTGTTCACAACTTCACTCTCTCAGCCTAATCTTGTGTTTCAGACATTGTTTTTTTTTTCTTTTTCACTGCAACAAAATATTAGTAATAAAAACAATGAAACTCAGCTAAATATTCATTACATCTCAAAAAGCATACTTACAGGATTAATTATTCTAAGTATTTTTATAGAGCTGTACACACACCCAGAAAACATTTAAAACATTCCATGATATATTTGGCATAATCCATAGAATAAAAATGACTGGACGATCTTTGAAAGCAAAGATTCACTCTGTATTTAACAAATATAGTAGTGGGCACATCTTTAAAATTATACTCTGAAAATTACTATATGAGATCTTATTGCACACCTGCTTGTCAAATCTATTCATAAAAAAATCATCAAATTTCCAGGAAATGTGGCATATTTATTCATGTACATAATTTCAGAGAACCATTTCATAACCATGGTTTCTGAGGGTAGAATTCTAACTGAGGCAATGAAATACATTACAGTTCTTAAAAAGCACGTCCACTCGTATTCTTCAAACAGATAATATATCTAGAAGTGTCTAAAGCTATCTTTATAGTACCAGTATTTGATCTAATGCTTAGTGTTGAGTGGGGCCTCTCTGACTTATGAGTGCAGACACAGCCATAAAAACCTGGAGCTGAAGAATGTGTATGCATATCCATGCAAACACACCTCTGGTAGCTCTGAAAAAAAAAAACAAATGTAGTTTTTACAGCTTTATAGTTATCATTTTCTAAATATGCTAGTCACTATAAAAAAAAACAAGTTTTATTCAGTCTTTTAAAAAACCACCAATAACAGATGTCTGGCTTTCAGTGATTACACTAGTGATGCAAAGACAGAACGAATGCAAAGGAAGGTGTTCATGTCCATGGAACCATTTATATACAGTCTTATATCATCTCTCAATAATCTGTTTTTTAGTTTCCTGCTGATGCACCTACGTGGGGCAGTGAAAGTTGTTCTACTACTAGTATTAAAACTGCTTTCCACAGTAACTTTTCAATAAAGACAGGTATTTTTACTGTGATCAAATATTTTGCTCATTGTATTTTACTTACCATGCACCAAGCTATTTGTAGGTGAAACCAAAGTATCCCAAAGACAAATATTTCTGTAGAAAAAAAGAATTTTAATCAATGAGAAACATGCTTAACTGTTTTGAACATCTGAATGAAGTCTTACAAATCTTAGGAAAACTGTTTCAGGCATAAAGCATGGAAAAAAAGCTTTAAAAGTGATTACTTTTGAACAGACCCCAAATTACTTACACATACACTGGAAGAACATGCCTGCTACACAATCATTCTATTACCACTTATTCTCATAAAGGATTCATATTGAGATTACAATCTTTTGTAGCTGAATGTTAGCAATTCTTGCTACTTCATCCAAATCAACGAAAAGTGTTATCTGAAGAGCTATACATAAGTACTTAAGTCTGTAAAATACTTTAAGACATGTTCATATGGAACATGAACAGAGGTCTTGTGCCTCCTACATACCTTTAGTAAGCAAATGGAATTTAGGAGTAAATATTGCTTCTCTCTACCTCCAACAAAGAGGTGAGGAAGTATGCACATTGCTCTTAAACTGCCTAAAGAGAATCATCATAAAGCTGAAGCAGAACATGGGGAGGGGGAAGAAAACATGGTACCATTTCATCTTTACACATCATCAGAGCAGTAATTAAAAAGTTGTTACCTGTTGTCAGAAGACAATCCTGCTGTAGCTATCAAAGATGATGAACTGATGAAAACAAAGTCATTGGCTGTTTTGTTATGACACTGCCAGGTCTGAAAAAAGGCAGTTTAGAAATAATTAAAAAAAATATTGGGTAAATGTGAAAGCTTAAACTTCCTCAGGAAAGTGGGTCGTTTGAAAAACAATTTAATGAACACAGGATATAAGGGTACATGTATACCTTCTGATACTGTTAATTTTTAATGTAAGTATACTTTCCATCCAGTCCCCCTGTACTGATGATTATTTAACAACTATCAGTTATTGATAATTCTCAAGGAACATTAAAGTTATTTCAGTTATGACATTGCAATTCCTACTCTACAACTTCAGTAGTATGATTAGAATTTGAGAATTTGTCTGTCAAACGAACTATAGAATAGCAACAACGTATTATTAAATCTTGATTAATATGAGTTTATCGGTACAATCCTTGCTCAGTCTTAACATGTCTAAAGAGGTAAGGAAATAAAAGAGCACAAAAGAAGTTTATGGAAGCAAGTTTAGTTTCCTGCTTACCAAATATGGTTTTGGTGAGGTTCCAGTAAGTGGGCAACATTTCCAATTTGTTTGATATAAGCTTATAAACCCATCAGCATCAACAATTCCAAACTGAAAAGAGATAAATTATAAATATGTATGTATATGTTACAGAGAAATTATATCCCACAATTCAGAGAAGCTACTTGAGATTGAAAGAATATGATGCTTCAGCTAATTTACAACTTGTTTGAGGAAAGAGAATAGGTAAATACAGAAGCATCCTGTTAGTTACCTTATTTCCTTGGTAATTGAACCTCATTCGAGTTACCCTTGAGTTGCCACCAGACCGAAAACAAGTGATTTGCTGTGCATGACCCCATTCAAACATTCTTACACTACCATCTTGAGCACCTGTCAGATCTGCAAGAGAAAACAGTTAACTGACTTTTTACAGGCATCCCTGTAGTTGAGCAGCAAGGTTTCTTCCAAAACTTTTAAGAAATCTCACACCAGCTCACAAAATCCTCAAAACAGCTAAAGCCACAGCATCTGTCACAGTATCCAGCATAATGTAGTATGGGTGCCACTGAAACTTAAACCCATGCTATTCAAACCTTATTGAACTGTATGTATTTATTATTCAACAACTATATTTAGATGGTTCTGAAATACAAAGCTATTTACTTGTTGATACTAATGTAGCTTTATCCTTCCATCCTTCATGCAAGTCAAAATAACAGGAAATACAATACTCGTTTGGTTTAAAAAATCATTGTTTCCAAAGGCTATTCTGTAGTGTATAAGCTTTACGTAACTTTTATATAATATGCAGTTCTAAAAAACACACTGAACTTACAATATGGTAATGTTGGATGAGAAGCCATTCTTCTGACATTATTAATAGCCTTCTTGAGCATCTGTTTAATATACAAAATAATAGAAAAAAAATTAAAACCACCACTGAACATAAAACTTACTGAACTAGAATAATTATTCATGGCAGATGATTTGTTTCCTATAAAAATTCCTATCGAAAGCAAGTACTATTTTTAGAAATTCAGACAGAAGTCAGTTTCTTCCAGGACTAGCATAGATATTAATACTTTTGTGGCTTTATACATGTTGGAAAATATTAATCTTTGCTTCAGAGACTTATGGATCCAAATATAAACACTCCTCAGACTGCAGTCTTACCTCTTTTCTTGCCAATTCCTTTCTGATTCCATTAAATTTATTGGAATATTCCTGAATATTGTAAGATAAGCAAGAGAGAGGCAGAAGCATGTAAAGAAAGAGGTAAACAAACTTTAACAGACGTAAAAAAAAATAGGAGGGAATATATTAGTTCAGGTCTAGTTAATTTATTGTTAATGACTGAAAAGTAACTTATTATTTGTGGCCATCTGGAATAAGCAACATACCTAGTAACTGGTTAATCAAGTATTATTTAAAAGCATTTACTAATTTTGCAAATACAGATCCAAAATATTTTCAGCATTGCTTTGGTTCCAGAAATTCCAAACTTTTCTGTAAGATACATTACCAAGAACGCTGTTTATTCTTATAGGCTTAATTAATTCCTCACTGTGAAGGTTTCAATACATGGAGAGGACTGGAGGCATCAGACAATTAAGATTAAAACTACATCAAATTAAGTGAAGTCCAATCCACAATACCCCAACTGGAAAGACACCGTGGGGACTTCTCATCAGGGAAATGCATCTGGATTTTCCTTGCATGCCTCTTCCCTTCTTTTCTTTGACTATATGTCAGAGTTAAGTCTTCATTCTTTTATTTCTTGTCAGTTGTCCTCAAAAGTATCAGGCTATTTGGAGGATTTTTTCCTCCTGAGAATTGTTGCATTTTTCTTGCTCATGCATGTATTATTTATTTGAACATTCATGAAATAAAATAGCATAAGTTCACATTCAGGCAAGGTGTTAGCTTTAAACAATAACAAAAGTTTGTGACAGAGACCTCACTTGCAACACAGCAGCTTATCACTTACTACTTATTGCTACCAACTTGGCACTCAACTCCTTTCAACAACCATAATTCTGTACAGTGTTTTGCCACTGCTTTGCCACTGAAACAGCAGATAGCCAGTCAAGTATTTTAAGTATGTTATTCTCCCCTGGCCTCCATGTTAGGTTGTCAACTGGAGTAAAGTATAAATTACAAGCTATTACTTGTTCCATATTATTACATATGCTCTGAAGAGCTGGAAAGCAATGTTTTCCTTTTTTTTTTTTCAATTGGCAAATAGTAGGAAAAACACTTTAAAATGTTGCTAAAATTTCCTGTTTGTGGTTTTTGTTTGTGATTTTTTTTCCTCCTGATTAGTAAGATAATTGCAATCCTCTTGATTGCATTTTGGAAGTAGATTTAGATGCTTCAGTTCTCAAAGCTTTATTATTTGTTTAAGGGAAAGCCTGTTAGTCACTGTAATTTATTTCCAAATACTTTCCTGAAGATAAAGCAACATATAAATCAAGGTTTTCAAATATATGTTTTTTCCTTTTTTCCTGTAAGTACTTTAAATCATAAAGAAAAAAGCTCAAAGGCCTGGTAAAATACTAGTGAATAAAAGAATATTTTACATTCTAGAACAAGACATTAGAGGACAACATTCCTCCAAGAGTAATGTGTATACCAGTCAGCAAATAATTGCAATACTTTGCTCTCTGAATTCACTGTTTTTGTATATATATTACTGAAAAAGAATTTGAAAGTTATTCATGCTCATTCTATTTCTTCACCAAAATTGTGTTGCTTTATAGCTGAAGGATCAGGTGAAAGATCTGGTGGTGATCTGCACTTACCTTGTATGAATTAAGAGGAAACAGTGAAGACTAGTAAGAAAAAAAACACTTTAGAGCTAATAAAATGCAGTTAACTCTTGTGTATCATAAAAAAAAGTCAAATAGTTTCCTTTGCTGATGGAAGTGAAGCAAAGACAACATGACTGAAAAGCCAGCAGTAGGAAAGAACAGTGGGCTGCAGATCTACTAAATGGGCTGCAAATCATGGAAAAGCAAAGATGGGAACAAAGATCAAAAGCAGTATGTGAAGGAACAAAGTACCAAATAGTGGCAACTGAAAATTTTTGTTCAAGCTGGTTTTCCTCCAGATTTGAGTAACATCATTTTCTCTCAAGAATCCTGTATCTTCCTTTATTTACTTTGTCCTTCATTCAGTACCTTTGTATCCCCTCCCTACAGGGCAGGTGTGGCTGCGTTCTCTGGTTGGTTCTCTACTCCTCTGCCAGAATCCAACAGTATGCCACCCAAAACTTAGGTCCAAAGTTTAACAGCAAATGCACTCTACACAAGCACAGCCATTTATCTTTAGGAAAGAAGTTTTGCAACACATAAAATAAAAAGCCATATAAGAACAGTTTGCATTAACAGATTATGCATTTACTTTGTTGAGAAATACACACACACAAATTACACACACACACACACACAGAAAGTATCTGAATGTATCTGAAAGTGAGAGGAGAAAATGACAAGCTTTCAAAAAACACTTGTGGTAAGACCTGATTGTGATAGAGCTGGAAAAGTGGTAACTGGGATCAGCAATTCCTAAATCCAACGCACAGATGTAGATACTGATACAACAGCCAATTCCACATGTGGATAACATTGAGCATTGCAACAATACTCATTCTTTATTTACTGCTCCTAATACTCAAACTACGCTATTTATATAAATATAAATTAACATATGGTTCTATCGTTCTGCTACACTTACTGACTTGCCCTGAGCTGTTAAATGCCGTGAAGTGCAGCCAAGTGATAGGACTTCATGCATTCAGTTACCTGGGAAAACACATCTCTGTGCAGATAGGCTGAGAGATAAAGGTGTCTTGTGTGACTCTTTCAGCCCAGTTAAGTGGCTCCAACTAAGCACCTCGTAGCTAACTAATCACCAGATCTGCATTATTAGCATCTGTGCTGCATAGGAACTAGGGTAAGTATGCCAAGAGCTAGAGTAGAATTATTATTTGATCAGAATTAAATCTGAGCAAATATATTTTTGCTCAGGGTCAAGCTTTACTCCAGACACAGTATCTGCTTCTACGAATAGAAGCCACCATTGTACAGGTGTCACCTCTATTATCAAAAGGATCAATTTAGTCTTGTGGACATAGTCATGCTTTACTGGATGTTGGTTACTCTAGTTTTTTTTTTAGAAATGCCAAACAGTGAAATTGATTACGTCCTATAAAAACATGATCCTCAGAATGGACACATTTAATAACGCTACTAAGCAAAATTGTGGGGGAAACTGCATAGCCCTTCAGAGAAAACAAGACAAGCTGCCAACAGCTTTGGAGCTTAAAAAAAAACACTATCACCACTGACACATAGCTCAAACTACACATTATGTTTGTATCTGGTCCTATTTCTGAAATACTGCCTTACTCATTTTTCTTATGAAGACAGGAATCTCCATTTTCCCCCAAATTTAATTTGCTCAGTTCCAGAGTTTAATTCAATTCACTACAAGCCCCTGCCCTACCAACAAAATATGCTTTAGGAGTTCATTCACTATCCTTTCTGCAAGGCCCATAACAATATACATGCAATAAAACTACAGTTTGTACTAGAGTAGTAACTGGTATTTACTTTTAAATAAAATCTGGAATAGTCTGGAACTCAGAATGAAACTTCAGATTCTGCTTGAACTAAAAACTACCTTGATATTTTACACAAATATTTCAGTCCATTTTCTATTTATCTCCTGACATGTGAATTAATGCATTTTTAGAAAACGCATTTGGCCTCAGCTCATTAAAGAACAATTTAAGCTGCAACTTCTTCACTCAACCTTGATTCTTTATTTTCAAATGATGTCAGTAAAGAAAGCATAAATGGCATAACTAAGAACTTTGCTTGCTTAGTTGGTGAATCAAATTTTGTGCAGTATTTTAAGCTATTAACCTATTATTAACCTATTAATAAATTATAAAAAAAATCCAGTTCACCTTAATTACACAGAAACGCTACAGTTACCACATGTTAATCGTAAGGAAAAAAAAATAGCAACAGTGAGCAGACAAAAGTTGAAAAATAGAGTATATAAGGCTAATCTTTGACAAGTGACTTACCACAGATGCACCCCTGCCAGTTTGCGTACTACCAAGCCAAGGCATATTGATGGGTGTGCCAGGATTGCTATGGGTATAAGGAGTGGTTCCCTGAACATTTACCAGATCATCACGAGCATGTATAACTAAGAAATCATCTGCCCTATAAATGAAACAACATAAGTTAGATTCCAAATAACAGTATTAAATACTGTGTTTTGTTATGCTGATTTACACAGTCAACCTGTGATATTGGAAACATAGGAAGTATACCCTTTATTTTCTATTTCCACATCATCATCAACCCAGGTGTAGATTTGTGTAGCTAAAATTGCAGAAACGTCTAATTCTTGAATGTCATGACTCGAAGCTATGGCAATGCAGTTCCGATTTGCCTGAAAAGAGTCACAGAGAGAGAAACAGTTACAGAAGGAATACTTGGATGCTGGTTGTTCAAAAACATCCCAGTTAATCCATGCACAAGAGCAAACATTTCTGTCTACAAATCTATCTACTATAACAGGCTAAGCTTGAGGTTTCCTTTTAAAAGTTTATTTCTATCCAGGACAGCATCACACCCAACGTTTACTTTATAGCTCTCAAGCAGCTCTAGTTTCTCCTTGCTTTTCTCAGAGGATAATGAAGACTTAACTATCTCATACTGTACTATAATGCTTGGAACCAATCTCACTTTCACTCCTTTATTTAAGGCTTCAGTGGTTAAACAGGAGAAGGTAAGTTGACTTCTTTGAAAGAGAGAGGAAGAAGAGAGAGAGGAAGAAGAGACAAGAAGAGTGAAGAAGAGAGGAGAAGCTTGTCCTACACACAAGCTTAAAGAAAAAGTAGAGGTCACTTCTCCCTTGCCTCCATCCACTCCACAACAAGAAAGGAAGACAATTTGTAATACATCTTCAATTATGGTAAGATAAGTAAGAACTGCTTTAGAGAAGGGAGTACTGGGAATTCAAGCTGTACCAGGACAGCTTGCCACGGATATACTGCCTATTCATAAGGAGACTGCTACCTGTTTAATGGGTGGAAGTACAACTCAATTAGATGATCCTACATCCTTTATACTCACCTTATTGACTGCAAAAGCAGTAATGATGTCAGACTCTTTATGAATTATTCTTGCTTTGCCTCCTGGGTATCCCAAATCTGTTTCTATCTGTATTTAAGAAGTAAAGCATATTTAAATGCAAAAAACTTATGTGCAACAGTCTTTTTTTTTTGCCTTTTTTTTTTTTGCTGGAAGTACGGAGACCAAGCAACAGATTACATGAAATCTCATACTTCTTCTATTATAATTCTAAGAAAATATGAAAAAATGTGACCATGTGACTTGCAGTTATTACAGTAAACCTGTTTCGCTGAAGCAATTTAGCTTCCCACTGACATCTTGTCACAAACACAGATGACTTAATTTGTCACAGAAGTTGCAACACTATGTTCATTCTCAAATTTTCCAGGTATGCTGAAAACTACTGAGGCTTGATGTGGACAGTGACACCTGAGGGTGTCAATAATAAAAAAGTATTGAGTCTTGATGTATTTGCAATTTATTTTTTAGCACTAGAACTGATCAAACAGTCTGAAAGAAGGTGCAGACAAGATCCTGATCAGGAAAATGTTTGACCTTTCTCAGTTTCTCTATTCACCATTTTCCACAATTACATACATCTGCTACGGTGCCCTGTCACATTTTAGTACTACAAAACAGCAGCTATTATAAAAATTGTCTTTTTACTATCAAGTTCTCTTTTCTTTCATGTAATTTAATGTTGCATTTGTATCTTGCCTACCTTTTCTCAATTTAAAAGTGCATCCAGGCACATGCCAGCATACAATAAAATTCTAAGCTACATCTTTATCAGCACTGTAGTACTCTTGTTCGAAATTGAATAGTGCAGCATTACATGTATTTTAAACTGACAGACTACAGTCTCTGGTCTGTTGTAGTTACAAAATAATTGTATGGTAAAAAAAAAAAAAAGGTACTGGCAAACATAAATCATGACATACATTCAAATCTCAATTAACATTTGGTACTTTTCACAAAAACATAACATTATTCCAGAGCTATGATTCCTCTAGCCTCTTCATCTAAATTTCTTACTTCTCTGAAAAGCAGTAAGATGGTGCTCTCAAAGTGCAAATGATCTTTTTAAAGTTTTGGAAAAGAACTGTTGCTGTTACGCACCATAGAGGAGAATACTTTTTATTAAAAGTAAAAACACAACCTGATCTTTTGGAATGGGTCTGACTGTATTGGAGTTAACTTTCCCTGCCCATAAAGTGTTGTGCTCTGCATTTGAAGTCCTGATACCACACCAGTATTTTGTCTATTGCTGAGCAGTGCTGACACAGCAGGACATCCAATCCCCACAGAGCCTGCCCCCAGCCACAGGCTGGGGGCAAGCAAGAGGTGGGGAGGGGACATCACCAGGGCAGCTAAACCAACCAAAGGGATATTCAATACCATATGGTGTCACACTCAGCAATAAAAGCTGGAGAAGGGGATGGAGAGGGTGGGGGTTCTCATTATGAAGATGTCCGTTCTCCCAAACAGCTACTTGCACTGAGGTCCTGCTTCCTAGGATGTGGCTGAACATTGCTTGTTGATGGGTAATAAAAGTATTTTTCCCCCTCCTTGTTTCCATGCAGATTTGTTTTGTTTTGTTTTCCCCCTCATTCTTTTCCCTTTGATTAAATTATCTTGATCTCAACTTGTGAGCTTTTTTCTTTGAGAAGGACAAATGAGAGCACAGTTGTGGTGGAGTTTAGCTGCCCAGCAGGGCAAAACCACTACAACCGTGTTATGTGATAAAGAAACCCTCAAAAAATTAAGTTGTTTTTCCCAGTCAGTTCCAATTACCTGCTTGCTAACACTATTTTATCATATAATTAATCATAAAAAGGTAGCTCAGGGATATAACAGGATGTCTTTGTTTCTATCTTCTTTCCATTTTATTTTTTAAGAAAGCCTGAATAATACAGTATTTCTCATTGTATTTGTAAGCATAATATTTTTAGTCTCTTCTACCTGTCTTTTAAGAAAGTTGCTGGGCATTTGTTGTATTGGCTCATTTGTTGCCATCTTAAAATGAAGACTCATCAAAACTTATCAATATCATGCCAATGCGATGCTAAGAAGCAGCTTAACTTTACCATCTTTACTTCTGAGTATTCTAGCCACTACAGACAGGTAAAAGTTTCTGTATATCACTTCCCACAGTACTGCTGAATTTTCCAAGTCACTTCAGCAATTTACCACCTCACATCTTCACTTAACATAGCTACAGAGTTTGGTAATATGTATTGTTCTTATCTGGTTGTTTAATCCAGCCTTCTAAGATACTAAGTTTACTGGAAATCAAATGTAGGATGACCAGTGTAACTCAGTCTTTTGAAAAACTGATTTTTTTTCGATTTATTTGCTACATCAGCAATGTGTTTTTAAGGGGTACCAGCACCTTGTTAAAAAGGAAAGATTTCATAATGATATACAGTCTAATTAATTTGATTATTACTACTGTGTACCTTATTGATGATGGGCTCCTCCACCATAGAATTTTTCATGGTTTCATTATGGTCCTCTAATGACTTCACCAAGAAAGGAACAACCACAGAACAAAGAGTAGAGATAAGACATAACATGCAAGATATCAAGGAAATCCTTAGCCCCTTATTGTTTAGCCCAACACAATTAACGCACAACAATTAAAGCACAACAGTCTGTTCGCACACACATATACTTCTTCACTTACATATTCTGTTACCTAGTAATGGTAATTCCTAAATTTATGTTCTCACTTGATTTCAGAAAACACCATTTTTTTTTTCTATTGTAACAGCACTGTCATCTCAAAAATCTAATGTCTTGGAATATAAGGAAACTCCACTGACATATTGTTAGTAACAAAAAGATACAAAATAAAGCTAATAAAATATGCTGGTAAAAGGCTTAGAAACATGTAAAGCATATCTAAAATATTCCAAAACACCTTATCATACAGCACAGCAACATGGCTGCATTAACAGAAGACTTTATCAGAAATGGTACATCTTCAAACACAAGACAAAAGAACATCTTTCCTTTTAAATGTAGTCAATACTGAACAGAAATAGCTTCAACACGAATATCCAAACAAGGTAATATTCCAGCTGTGACAGCAAAGATTAGTTTATACAGATCTATTTGCTACCATTGTTTTATTAGTCATGAATACTCCTGCATATTTTAGTTTGTTTTGACCTGCTTCTTTCTCCTCTAATTCTGCTACTCAGATTTTTTTTTTTTTTTTTTGGTATATGTGTATTAAGTGAAACAATGAGTTTCTTTGAACTGCTGGGAGTAAGGGTAAGCTTGAACACATTTAACAAAGTCTGCAACCTGGAAAGCTAGAGCCTGGGAGAAGTTACCAGAGATAAAACCTGTTACATGACAGCCATGAGCTCTTTTTTTCTTTTTTTTTTTTTTTTTTTTAAGTTAAAATTGAATCATAATGCAATAAAAACCAGTAGATAAATCCAGGATGACCACGGTAGGGAGAAACTCAAACGTTTAGAATTTTGATTAGGTTACCATTTTGGGCCTTTGAAATTTTGATGTTTGTCATTCTTTTGTGGTAACTTCTATATCAACCTTATAGAGTGGCTGACTTTTATAGAGTGGCTGACTTTAGCAAAGTTTTTTTTCTGTCAATTTACAATCACAGACTGATTATTTCTGTTTTTAATAAAAAATACTGTATTTTTTTTTTGTTAGGGCCAAGTTGGTTATCCATTCATACTCTGGAAATCAAACAAGCCAGACAGATAACTAAGGTAGAAAGCTACCTGCAACATTTTATGTACCCTATATGCCATACCAACCTCATTTAAGCATCGCTTCTTTGTAAAAATATTTCTGATAAAGGTTTCCTGGACTTCTTCCTGTTTAACCAAGTACTGCCAGAGCCTCTTCACAGATAGGGCAACATGACTGTTAGATCTACAGAACAAAATTAAGTATTACTCATACTTAGGAGACATGGCAATAACTTATATTCTAATCAAACTATAGTCAGAAGAAATACTAAGGCAAAATTACAGCTAAACACCATAAAACACCTATCCACAAACACTCTGGTACCATCTTCCTGATAAACCTACATGAGAGAGTAGGAAGAACACAACAAAGAAAAGAACACGTTGCATTTTAACCTCCTATCTTCGGGCAGCTGAGATAAATCACTGTAGGAGATTATGCAAAAATAAAGTCAATATACAGATTTAAATTAGTCCACCTCATTCTTCACAACATGGATTTTTTCTCTTTATTGCCACTGAGTGCTTCTACTACAAAGACAATGAATGACTAACACTTCCTTCCAGAAACACATTACCAGTTATGCAACATCTGAAACAATCATGACTTTTTGGTAAAAAAAAAATAAAAATAAAACCAAAACCCAATCAATCAACCAAAAACAATAAAAAACAGGACTGTAGATTCAGATCAGACTTCGAATGTTGATACTTATCCCTGGAAATTGTACAGCAAAGCAAAACTTGGAAGTACAAACAGCTGATAATGGTAAGTCAAACCCATAAAACACTTAAATCACTTTAAATTATGATTTTAGAATAAAGCCAGGTAGCAGATACACATCAAGCTGGTCATCTTTAATCAATGCAAGTTACTAAAATGAAGCGTGACAAGCCTGAAATACTTTACAATAAAGAGCCAGACTATCTGTTGATTCTGAAACTAAAGGTGACAGTAAAATTAAGGCAGCAGAAATCTTTTTAAGAAAACGTTTAAAAAACTGAGAAAATCTTCTGACTGAAATGTAATTATGCAGAATTATCATAACAATGCAATTTATTAAATATTTCTTTTTTGATTTCAGGAAAAAAAATACTGACAAGAACAATTTTGTTCCCTCTAAAGGTGGGACAATTATTTAATTGTTACTCATCCTTAATTATCATCTCAGGACAAATTTGGTATTCTTAATTTTATTGTCAAGCACAGTTCTTCCATATTGTTACTGGTTTAAAAAGAAAATTAGAAACTTTGACTGCTTCTTCTAGTTTTGCTCTGTACCAGATGTGCATGAATTCTGATGCATACCCACAGTTTTACAAAGGATTACAGCAGAAACTACCATGACACTGCTATCAAAGTTATGGCCTATCACATGCACTGACAACACAACACTTCATTTATTTACTATATTATAGTCAGCATTTACAGAAATTAAACTCACCTGAATGGAGTGTTTGTAGGTTCAAGTAAAGTTTTATGGCGAAGCAATGCAGGACCAGCAGCTAGAGCATCTTCAGAAGCATGAACTGAAATATAATGTTGAGGTGGACCACCATATAGCTCAAGACGTCGCTGAAGAACTTGTTCCCAGCGCTGTAGTGTTTTCAGAACTGCATGGCATATTGGGGAGCTAACTGGAAGCTCTAGAATGACATGTAAACAATAATAAACTACCCTAATTCTCCCTTATAACCACAATGTAGACAACTCCACAGCTGAATGCTTAACTGGATTTCAAATATCTCCAAAAGTAAGCTTTATTCAAACTTCAGCCTGACAATTGCAAGTATTTGCACAGATTAACTGCTTTGTGCTACCACTGCTACATAAAGGAATAGCCTTCTAGAAGGCCAACAGAAATTAAACAAGTGGTAAGAATGATGTAACTTGAATTACAAAAAATATAGGGTTTCTACCAAGAAATAAATATTGTAAACATTCTTGCATGACTTAGAAGCATAGAAAAAATCAAGTATACAGAGACTCCTGCTAACTGCTGGGCATTCCTTCTCACCCATTCCTCTTAACCACTCACAATGTTATTTCATAAATAAAACATTATGGTAAACATTATCAGAAGAATTTAATCCCAAACTATGAAAAAAACTTCAGGACTAAAAATAACGTTCAAACATATTTACTGTTCAAAACATGACCATTAAATACAAAGAGAAAACTCTGTTGCTTACTACCTGAAAGGTCATGTCCAGCCAAAGGGTAGAAAATCTTCAGGTTGTGAAGTACCAGCTGAACCATTGCTAGTCGCATCAGTGACCAACTAGGAAGAAAATACAAGTCACTTACCAATCGGAAAATTATTTTTTTCATGCATTCAGTTACATTTTTTCAATGCTTTAAATCCTCATGATAAATTGTTGATAACTACAAACAGTATTTCAGAATATTATACATATTTTAAATTGAAAGACCACTGTACCATGTATTAATGAATAAAATAATCATTGTGAAAAATTAACTAATAAATCTAGATAATGCACTTCCAGAAAATATCAAGTAACCGGTGTATTATCTCAAAAGTAAAAGGCCAGAAATGCAAATCTAGCCATTGCAGAAGACCCTGCATTCTAACAAGTTACTCACCTGTATGAATTTGAATTGGAATGCTCCTGATTGTGTGAATTTGATGCAAACACATCTCCATCAATATCATCATCATCTTCACCGCTTTCCTGACTCTCTTCTGAATCATATTCCACTCTACTTTGTGATGGAAGAAAAGGCTAAAAAATTACACAATATTCCTTGAGTATCTTCTACCCAACATACGTTTTACATTATCTTTTTAAAAATAGATCACAGTAATATTTAATGTTTTATAAAAAAAGCAGATGTCTCATCTTACTCACTTTAGTAATATGGGGAGTTTGTACCTCATGAAAAGGTTAACTGTCCTAAATGGGGGACTTCAACCACCCAGATGTCTGCTGGGAAGTCTACAGTGCAGGCTGTAAGCAATCCAGACGATTCCTAGAGTGTGCTAAGGATAACTTCTTGATCCAGGTATTAAGACAAACCAACCACAGGAGAAGTGTTACTGGCCCTGGTGCTCACCAATGCAGGTGAAAAGGTTGAGACTGGAAGCAGTGTGGGCTGCAGTGGCCATGCCCTGGTTCAGTTTGTGATCTTGACGAATATGGGCCTGGCTAAGAGCAAAATCAGGACCCTGAACTTCCAAAGAGCAAACTTCAAGCTGTTTAAAGACCTAGTGGATGAGATCCCCTGGAACACCATCCTTAGGGAGCTGAACAGAGCTGGAAACTCTTTAAAGATGTTTTCCTTAGAGTACAAGAACTCTCCATCCCCCTGTGTAAGAAAGCGGGCATGGAGGGCAGACATCTGGGACAGCTGAACATGGACCTACTGGCCAAAATGAGGTGCAATAAAGAAATGCACAGGCAGTGGAAGCAGGGACATGTGGCCTGGGAACAAAGAGTACAGGGATGCAGTCCGAATGTGGAGGGATAGATCAGGAAAGCCAGGGCATGAATGGAACTGAGCTTGGTAAGGGATGCAAAGAATAACAAGGGATTCTATAGGTATGTTGGTCAGAAAAGGAGAGTGTGTCCCCTCTGATGGATGGGAAGGGTGGACTGGTAACAACGGACATGGAGAAGGCTCAGGTATTCAACAACTTTCTTGCCTCAGTCTTCACTGGCAGTCAGGCTTCCCAAATTCCTTTAGTCCCTGAACCTGAAATGAGGTCTGGGGGAGCAAATCTCCTCCTACTATAAGTGAAGAGCAGGTTTGAGACCACCTAATGAGACTGAACAGGTACCATTCTAAGATAAACACTGCATACCTTAACTATTATTTTTTACATTATTCAAAATTCTAATGCTGAAAATGAAGATTTTCATTTTTACATTGTAACATTTTTACAATTCTTATTCCGCTTTCCTTTTACATCAGGTGCATCAAAACACACGTAGGATGCAAAAACTTACATTTGTCAGAGAAAAGCCAAAGCCACAATTGCATTCCCCCCCCCCCCCCCCAGCTCTTCCAAGGGCTCAGAGCCTAAGGAACAAGAAAAATCCTATCCCCTGCCTAAAGGGTTCAGTATTTATGACAACCATACAGTCAGTGCCCCGGTGTACTATTCATTACTTGCAGTTTCTTGTTTCTCCTTGCTCCTAAAATTTTGCTTACATATTCACTTTGCTGATATGGCTAATACATGATACAGAAATGCACCATAGCACTCCATAATAACTGGTAGTTTTCTATACAGAGAGATCTCAGGCAGCAAACATGAAACAAGACCATGTAGTTTGATTTCTAATAAAAATACAAGTTTATTTAATGCATTTTAAATAGATGATAAAAAAGCTGCTCAGGAGAGATGTGGACATACTGGAGAAAGTCCAGCATAGGGCCACAAAGACGGTCAAGGGACTGAAAGATGGGAGGACTGGAGCACCTCTCCTACAAGGAAAGCCTGAGAGGTGGGACTGTTCAGCTTGAGAAGAGGAGGCTTGTCAAAATACCTGAAGGGAGGGTGTAAAGAGGCTCTTTTCACACAGCCAGGCTTTCAGTGGTAACTAGTGCCAGGACAAGAGGCAATGGGCACAAACTGGAACACAAGAGGTTCCACCTAAATGTCAGGAAGCATTTCTGTACTGTGTTGGTGATGAAGCACTGGTACAGGTTGCCCAGAGAGACTGCAGAATTTTCTTCCTTGGAAATCTTCAAAAGCCACCTGGATGTGGTCCTGGGCAAACTGTTCTGTGTAGCCCTGCTGGAACAGGGGTTGGACAAGGTGCCTCCAGAGGCCTGCCCCTTCCAATCTTCACCATTCTGTGATTCTGCAATTCTCACATGTCCTCATTCATCAGAATAGCTAACCCACATGTCTATACTCTAAATGTATATAGTATTATTTTGTTCGTAAGAACTAATTTTGTAACAGCAGTTTTAAAAGAAAGCTGTTTTAAAAAATAGCTATAGGCAATATTTTAGAAAAAAATGAAATGCAAGTAATAACAAGTGGCTTTTGTCATGCATCTTACTTGATACCTAGGACAAAGACTAAGCAGAAAATACAATTGCAGAAGTGATAGAAGATTTTAAACTTTTGTAACAGCCAAAAGTTACCTTTGCAATGAAGTAATCCCAGATACTAAGCTCAGGAGGAATAAATCTTTCTTTGTCGGATGGAGATTCTTGATCTACTAAAGGCAAGGCAGGTGACTGAGAACTCTCTTTTGGAGAGGTTTTTGATGAAAGCCTAAAACGTTTTTGCTGTTTCTCTCCATCATCTAAAGGAGAAAAAAAGTACATGATGCTTAGGGCTGTCTGTTCTACTTCCCTACTACCTTTAATAATGGGATTCATAATAGAAAATAATTTTAAAAAAACTTCTGCATTATAACCTTTCAGAATTTTATCTTAACATTTCTGTAACAAACAAGCATAGAGAATGTTAATCCTCAAATATGCAGAACTAATCCAGAACTGGAACTGCACAAAGGGACATCCTCCCAATACAAACAATATGGCATAGCAAAGTATGCATAACTGCATTAGTTTTCTAATACAGATGCACATATAATGGCTCAAGCAACAACATTACAAAGCTAAACCTTAATAGGCACTATAAGTGCTAATGAATACTGATTTTTTTTTTTTTTTTAATGACAAGCCAACAAACAGCCTTGTCTTCCAGAATATATAGAGCAAACACCTACTCCAGATTGCCATTCCTCCTCCAAATTTTAACCAACTGTTCCTTCCAGAGGAGGTCTGTAATTTCTCCTAACTAGTGCAATTCTGATGTATCTATTTGTCCTAACAATGTATATCTCCAGCCAACATGAGAGGTTCCATTTTAACTAATACAATTCAATATATCCCTTATTAAACAGGGAATAATTGCAAAAACTAGTAATTTATAATACTCTTGTAACAAAATTCCTAGGAGCTGAGGGGTCTACTCACTTCCCCCAGCATTTACTTTTTTCAGAATAAAGAGCATCTAAGAGATTTCTTTGAATGACATTCTCAAGGATTAGAGTACTCAACGAAACAGCTTATTCAGACTATCAGAAAAGTCTTAATGCAGTCATACGACACAAAAATTCACAGGCTTTGTTTCAGATCTCTCCTTGTTAATCAAGAAGTATGAACTTCACAAACAGAATTAATGGCTTACTTTAAAAGAGGCACAAAACCATCTAATAACCTGAAATCATTCTGGTTCTTAGTAGGTGAACTGTATTTCAATAAAGCCTTAGAGAAGGTAGAGAAGGAACGATATAGATTATCACTGTCCTTAGGCAATAAATTAGTAGTCTGGCTCTAAAGAACACTTCTGTAGTGAAAGGGAGGACGGAGAGAGGGAATTACAGAGATGTGATGCAACAAGGTGCCCTTAATTCATCCTCAGTTACAGACCAGGTGGACTTGGATCTGTTTTGTACTTGACTGTAAAATTTGCTTATAACTTTAAAGTAGATACATATATAGTAGTTCTGCATGTTATACATGTATATTAGTTTCTAAGGTGAAAAATACAATGCAATCAAACGTTATTTTACCTAACAAAGTTAAAAGATTAAGATGAAAAAGGAATCAATTTTTTGAACTTCTTTTTGAAATAAACACAGTTTGCAATGTGTCTTATGGGTATTAAGCATTTACTTTTTTCTTAACTATTTCCAAATCCCCTTTTTCTAGGTAAGAGTTGAAAACTGTATCACCCCAAAGAACCATGAAAGCTACTTAAGCACTCACTCACTTCACACCATCCCTTGGTTTATTTTTTGCTCACTTGGAGAAAAAAAAAAAAAAAAGGAGATAAAAACCTTTCATTCATTTTTTTTTTCCATACAGTAACAATAACACTAGGTAGTAACACTAGTCATAAAAGATCATATCTAAACACCTCTACTAAATAAGGGGAACAGGGTATGCCTTATGGCTTAAGTCTTTGGCTGATGCAACAGCAGTAGTTAGACAAGGTTACAAGACATGCAGATCCACAGGCTAAAAGAGCTGACTGAGTGATTAGATATCCATTATCACTGACTTCGATTCTCAACATGTTAGGCCAGACACGTTTATATGAGCTACTAATATGAACATCACAAAAGTAAAAATGTGATTTATGCTTTAATTCCATTATTTCTTTCTGCTGCCTAGGGACCACAAAACTAACTTCCACAGAAGCTTCTGAAATTACTTTCTCCTGTAATAAATCTGGAGATGGCTCATGAAGAGCCAGCATCCCTTTGTATGTCTGGAGGGAGCTACTACATGTAAATAGTTCCTACACCCTTGCTTTTTGTTTTCATCCACAGATGAGTTTAGAGTCTTGATAAATGCTTGAAAGATCATTTCCTTCAGAACCCTTGCAGGTACTCCAGTGACTTGAAAACAGAAGGTCTAACACTTTGGACAAAGGAAAAACAGTGCTTATTTAACAGTTATGTTAAATATTTTGTAAATATGAGATATGTTAAATATTTTGTACTACTTTATTGTAACATCCTTTTTTTTTCCTGTAACAGCTATTATTAGAAAAGCACTTACCTGTATTAAAAGCCAAAAACATTACAGCTGCAGTACAATGCATTTTCATTATTTAAAGCTCATCAGCTAACAAAGAGCATGCACATGCATTACTCTGTATGAAATATTAGCAATTGCTTAAAAAAAAATAGAAACTCACTAGGCATAAAGATAAGGAGCAAGTGTTGCATGATACAGAAATAAGCAAGTATATGCTTGCAGATTGTTTTTGTAAGCAGATTTCAAAAAGCAAGTGCTTTACTTCAAAACAGTATTCTTTCCACTCTGTTGGATTATTCTTTTTATTTTTTAGACTACCACAGGCTGCCCATTAAAATATAATTCAATATTAAAGGCAATGAAAGTACAATCATCTGAGTGGTTAGAAATACATAGTGCTGATGCCAATCTGTTTTCTGCATTCAAAAAAACTTTATGCAAACTAACAAATTTATTAAACATCTTCGTCATTTAGGATTTCAGATCACCTTTTATATTCATTTGCAAATTTTACATCTATTTTGTATTCAAAATATTTATTTTCAGTCCCATTATAAGACAACTGTTGTGTTAATGTTATCTTCCAAAAAAAATACGAATCTTTCCAACAAGTAAAATGCTTCTATTCCTGCAGAGATCTGACAGATGCAACAATATTCTGTTGCCCATGTCACCTCCTTTCCACCTCTTCAGGAAGTGCAAAGAGGCAGAGCTCTTTCAATTTCCCCCCAAAAATAAAATGCAAGTCAGACATACTGTGCCTTATTGAAGATTGAATGCATGCATCAAGCACCAACACCCCAAATGTGCTATGAAAAATGCAAGTCTTAAAGAGATATAAAGTTAAGTTCTTTAATAAGCATCAACCTTGACTGCAATTGTCAGCGCTGCTGAAGCCCAAAACAAGGTGGACTGGCAGATACATGACAAAAATGTTGATTCTGAATCTCACCTTGAATCATTTTCCTAAATGTAAAGCCCTTCACAGATTCCTGTAATACTTTGGAAAACTATAAATGCCCATGTCAACAGCAGCCTAGTGAAAGTCTACAGTGATGAACATTTTTGTCTCCAAACCTAAGGAGAATCTGCACTTTGCATGGTTACAGACTCTGATGTTTTCACCATCATATGCTTATGTATGGACAACAGCCCTGGCCTACGCAGCTCCAGTAACCAAGTTGATGAATTTAACAAATTAGCACTTGACAGTAGTCATTAAGTTTCATAGGATTATAGTAAACAAGTTGTAGTGCACTATATGATTAGTGTATGTGCACAAGACTTTTTTTCTGCATTTATGCATCATTTAAGAAGTAGCAATTCACTGAAAAACTGAAATTATACACTAACATCTCACATGTTTCTGAATAGATTATTTATCTTACGGGCACTTTAATAAATGGTGATTACAAACCTCTGAAAAAGTTAGATAAGCACAATGAAGTGCTTTGTAGCATACACATACTTTGTAGGCCTTTCCTGTTATGATCATGTGAGGCTTTCTCTACTGAGCCTAGATAGCTCCGTCACAAGGCACACCTCAGGCCAACTTCTAATCTGTGTTAATGGCTGGCTGAAATAAGAATGAGACAGAGTAATAGCGAGAAGACGAAGACATTAATAGAAAGGCCACACAAGTAATGAAGTGCTCAGTACCATTCTGATAAGCTCATCTGCTTCTCAAAACCTATGGTATGTTAAGCAAGTAATTATAGTAAGAGGTGACAAAGTTTATCATTTCTCCCTACAGGAGTCCATCTATAGCAGTAATAATATTTGTGCTAAAGCTTTTTTAGTTGCTTATAAAGTTAACATCATCACCAGAGAACATTAACTTTTTCTAACAGTCACATATTATCCAATTTCTGACAATGTCTTTTCTACATCTGAAACCCAAAATGACTTTAATTCTATAAAGTATACTTTGCAAAATATTCAGTCTGGAAGAAGTTATGCATTTAATGTATTCTTGCAGCATGGAATAATTGAATATATGAAATGAAACTATGGATTTCTAACTGTTAAAGCAGAATTCAAACTTTTCCTTAAGAACCCTCTGTATTATAGAGAAAGTACCATCTCTATATAGATTTATGTTACACAGCTGTTTTGAAAGAAACTGTATAGGAAACATGATTTTGACGCTATTTCATACAACAAATAATAAGGTTATTTTTCAGATGCTAATTACCTCTTTGAAAACATAATATATCCACTATTTTAAGACATAAAAAGGATGGGAATTCTCAAACGTTAACTTCGTTTGTCAAATTCTTTTGTTGCAACTGCAAATACAAGAAATGTGGCTGAGAAGTTTAACATAAGGAAGTATTTGAACTGCTATGTTTTTTCTATCCTTACTGTGAAAAGAAATGGAGTGATAGTTTTTCACTAAACTAATTCTGAACATAGGTCAGGATTTTACAAGACTACCAAGACCTTTATTTTTTTTTTGGTCCTGTTCTTTTACTTTGTGACTAAAAAAATCCTAATAACAGAGATAATATTTAATTACAAGGTAGTTTCTTCCAAATCTGACTGTATGCTAAAGTTAACTTAAGCGATGGACAGCAAGGGAAATCACACGACAACTTTATTGGCCAGCTACGTACATACTGCTATGACCTTTTAAAAAAAGTTTGAAGCCTTTAGCATTAACAACCACATTCAGATGGAAGTGCGATAGAACTGATGGAGACAGGGAGAGATGTATGCTGGACATGTGTAGGATCACGTAATGTTATCTAACTAGAACTCTTAGCATTAGGATTTTTTGGCTTTTGATCTCCATTTGAGAGTGAAAACATGTCACAAAAATATAAAAATAAATTTATAAAAATAACCTAGTTATACACAAAGTAGGACACTGTATCAAATCTAAATTAAGTGCTAGATTCAATTCTCAGTGTTCAATACTGAATGCCAGAGTTAAAATAGGCCGACAGTAAGGGCACAAAAATATATCTGATTTAAACCTGATTGCTCTGCTTACTGGGGTTCTACGTATTCAATCATTCCCTACTTGCTCTAGACAAATATGCATTAAAAACAAATAATAGGATTTTGGAATCTGAGAATCACATAGGTTGGAAAAGACCTCTGGAGGCCACTGGTTCAACCCCATGTTCAAAACAAGACTGGCTTAGGTCAAGCTAGTCTAGGCCTTGTTTATTCAAGCATTGAATAACTCCCAAGATTCCTCAGCCCTTTTAGTTCCCTCTCCCAGTGACTGATTGTCCCTACAAATCAATATTTATTTTCAATTTCAGCTTCTTGACTTTTCCAGCAACAGTTTTACTAATCCTGCAATCAGACAGCCAGCAGTCATTTCTAAGAAAAATATGAAGTAGACAGGCCTTTAGAAGCATTCAGGCTATCTTGCTATGTAAAGACAGTTACCTCAATTTCAAAACAGTAGTAGCAACATTAAAACACCTCAGTATACAGTTATCAATACCTAAGAAACTTAGAACTGCCAATAAAAGAAGCCAGTTTTGGTTTCCAACTATGCAATCCTGATATGGTGAACATATTCAACAAAATGTCAGTTGGAAATATTTATTAAATTCCAAAGAGAAAACTGATCTGATCTACAATGAGAATGAGAACTTTGATTAAATATCACTACTCTGTAAATATTTTTCTAAATGTCTAGTAAAAACTGTATGTAAACATCTATTTTCCTCAAATGTAAGTTCATAATACATTTTTATATGTAACGTATGATACCAATAAAACCAATACATAATTTATATATAGTATAAGTTACAATATATATACATATATTCAGATATAATGTATGAAGTTACCATGGTTTAAGTAGATTAATATAGATAAATGTAGATTAATGTAGATAAAAAAGGTAGATATGATAGTTGATATGTATGATCATTGCTCATGGTTTTATGTAAGTCCAACTACCTTAAGGTAGAAATCTGTTCATTCTGGATAATTTATTATCCAAATTTAAAACTTGAAGGTTGTTTGCTTTCCTAAAGGGTTCTCAGACTATCAAAATTAAACAGCATCAAGGCACTATTCTTTGTAATGTTTAGATGAACACTTAGAAATCCACATGCATAATAATGCTTATATTCATGAAGCAAAACAAGCAGCTCTCTAACAAAGATATGAAACACTTCTGATCATTTCAAACCATGGTCAAAATAACTGTTTAAAACTGATTTCAAAGGAAGTATAGTAAGATTACTACAACACTGTCAATTTAATGTTTTTTGTTTTTGTTTTTAAAGGCCCAATTCAACTGCTTGTTATCATTACAAAACATCACTTTAAATTTTGATGTCATGGCTTGCAAACAGAAGTTTTTCTCTCTTTCTACATATGCAAAAAATCACACATAGCAAACTGCATGTAGAGGCCTAGTACTAAATCTAGTATCTTGCCTGAAGATTTGGTAGGACTATGAGTATTGAAGGCAGTTAGGGATTTGGAAAACCCCACGCATTCCATGGAGAACACTACTACCTGATGTGGGCTAGGCATTGAGAAGTGCCTACCTGCCAAAGAGAGAAAACATACTGTATTTGTAAAATGGGAATATATTCCTGTTAGGACAGAACTGGAAATCTTTAAAATGAACATTAAAAACTAGGTCATAATAGTATAGAAAATTTTCTATGTAAGATGAATTTAACCCCTAATATTACAGCAGTTGTACTAAAACACTATTTCAATACCATTCATTTCTGCTTCCTATTCTCTTCTACAGAATATCCATGTTCATAGTTTTAGTTCTTTGTTCTTCATTGCAGATCTAAAAACATATTGTATTATTATTGAACACAAACTGTTTAAAGAAATTACTCTTAAGCTTTCAGCAGTCAAATAATTTATAACAACATCAAAAAAAAAACACACACAAATATAACAAATACAAATACTAACCAGTTTTTGTCTTTAACTGCAGCTGTCCTGTACTGGGCGTATGAGCTCCTCCTCCAAAGATAGCAGACCACATTTTGTTGTTAAGTGGATGAGCCATAATTCGATACAATTCATTGCTAGAATGTGTTGCTAGGCCATGGATGAACAGACTCAGATAGACTGCAGTTAGTATTTCACAAAGTAAAACTGTGAGCCCTGGGTGGGCTTCCTCACCAGCAGAATTTAAGAGACGTACTAGAGCTGTTATTCCTGTCAAAACAAGAAAAAATGTGTGCATGTGTGCACAATGGGGGGAGAACTCACCCTTGACTATTTTCATATTTCTTAATTATTTTGAATGACCACTTATATCATTTACTACCTTCTACTGCTGAAAATTCTAAGTGTGAGGAAATCAAAACCTCCAGGAGGCAGGGGTGACACGCTTATATTTTTACCAGTTCGTCACAGCTTTTCAGCTTCATGTTTTGGACTTACGGTTGACGATATACTTAACAACTTTTCAACAAAAAGATAAAAAAATAAGAAAAAATAATTCAAATTTTGTTTAAATATAACACTGCCAGATTTAATATGCATGAATCTTCCTTTCCCTGTGTCTCAAATTCTCTTTTCTCCTTATTTCTTTCAGGAAAATGTTATCTTTATTTTCTATATTTAATCCAGAGCCTCACAATGTATTCAATATACACTATCAAATTCTTAAACTTAAAATAAAAATATTAATCTTCCCACTGTCTTTCCTATGGTGCTTATTTCACCAGTTACACACCTAACTCCACTGTGTTGAAAATGCTGTATTCCCACTTAACAGTGGTAAAGCCATACAAAAATCATGGTTGTCAACTTAAACTACCCATTAAGTGTTTTGCTGTGTTTTTATACCCCTACAAACAGTTGTAGTTTCAGATACAGCATTACCTGTCTTACTTTGCATATATAAGTGAAAACACAAATAGCCATAGCCAAAGCTAAAGCTCATGTGTTACTCTTCCAATTGCACACACTGAAGTGTGTGAAGTTATTCAAAAATCGAGAAATCAGTTCAAGGTGACATTATCTATAAGCACAACTGCTTACATTCTTTGTATCATTCACTATAATTTTAAGCCTGCAACTTGTGAAACAAGGAGCACACATATTGCAAGCTGATTTCTCTCCAAAATCTCTAGATATAGGGACAGAAAGCTGACAGGCTGAAGTAACATAGCATCAAACACAAACACTATATGAGGTTCTCAAAAGGAGTTCTTAAATGTGAAATTAAATCCCATAATATGAAAACATATTTCTTTGTTTTGTTTACATTGAAGTTACTGCTGTAAACTGAAGCCCAAACAGCTGTATTTTATGTAGCTTACACTCTCTAACAGGACTGGTACAGTTTCATCTCATCATGGGCTGTTACCATAAATTATATGAGGGTTTTACAGATATTTGTATAATATATATCATTTATTATAAACTTATCATTTTCAATAGTTTCAGGTTAGCTCTACAGCTGCACCTAAGCTACAATCATTCTGAGACGGAGCACAAGCTAATACCACCTTTCAAGTCATTTTCAAGAGTAAAAAGGAGTGAGATTGACCTGCTGCCAGCAAGGGGAGCAACTAGAGCATAGTACATAATTCACCAGACTTTCAGTTTAGCGGCCCTCTACTAGAGGACCAGCTAACAATTTTTAGTAAGAAAAAGATGCATCAAACAACTCAACTTAGGGAATAAACACAATTACTAGCTTACAGATTTTTAAAACTGAAGATAATCTTTAATTGTAAGAGCTTATTTTTACCATTATTTTGTTACACATACTAGTAGAAAGTCTGGCGCATGGCTACATGCTCTTAAAGAGTGGATTCACACAATTAAGTTTTCATTAAGAAAGAAACAAAGCAACTGATACCTGGCCACTGAGAAGGCAATGTATTGGGAGTCACTGTTTCTTCTAAGCTTGTTGTTCTTAAAGAGTGGCGCTGAGTTAATAGCACTGTCTGATACACTGTTCCAGTGAACTGATTTGCTTGGAATGAGCTGTAAAACATAAACAAGATGTCATATTTATTAAAACAAACAAAAAAAACCCTCAACCCACACAGTTAGGTTTAAAACTATTCAAGTCATAACCCTTGCTATATGTAGGCAGATGTGAGTACTGCTTTCCAGTCAGTGCTCTGTGCATTGCATACACAGTACAGTGAAACTGTATCTTTACTATTCTCTAAAAAGTGCTTCTCAAAGACCTTTTACCTGTAGCTGTGGCCATCACAAAGACATTGGTAGATGCAAGCAGAGAGTGATGCTGCTAAGGTATGCATTACATATATCTGGAAGACACAGATTTATAGAATGTATTACACATAAGATGAACAGTGGTTAGCATCATAGCATTTAATGCATACAGATAGGTAACAGTGGCACTTAATGTGGAAGATACAAGTACTGATGGCAAAAAATCATTAACAAAGCCACCTTCTCTTCATAATTAATTTCAAGTTAGGTCAATTCACTTTTCAATGAAACTCATATAACCCAACAACCCATAATCAAAGCTCAGCTCTAGCTGCACTGTCTTCTATTAAGAAACACCACCATCTTAAACCACTAAACAGATCTGAGTTATACTTAAGACAGCATGTTAATATGTTGGCTCACAATTACTAATGCTGTGCTTCATAATGAAGATTGCATCTTAGCTTTTTGCAAACTCTTGTACAGGTCTCCGACACACACAATGTACTCAGTATCACAATGACCATAATTATCTTTGTCATAGTTCATAGGTATTTTATGTATTGCAAAACCCATTTTTACATAGAGCTAGAGAATCTGTTGACCTAATGGTTCAGTTAAAAATTATTATAAAAACTTATTTGTCTGTTCCCTCCTAAATTAAGCACAGATGAGGAACTGAGCAATCAATCTCGAGTGTTCTCTATAAATCCCTAGTAAAACTTAACACACGTAAAACTGCAGGAAAGATGTAACCTTAAGGGCTGGGTCTAGGTTCCAGTCTCAGTCTAAGTACAGAAGAAATCTTATGGAAACTTAACTTAAAAATAAAATAGTTATATTTTACTGTATGAACATATATGATGTTTGACAAAAGCATTTGAGTTCTTTGCACCTGGCAGAAAATCAATTTTTACACCTCAAAATTTAATTTTATTTAGGTCTAGGACCGAAGGTGTGGAGTTTACCATTAATATAACAGAAATTATTATTGTATTCTCAGAAAGCTAATTGTGACATGGCTAATTGTGATGCTGGTGGTGTAGTACAACATCTTTTCCATAACAGATGTCTTCTGGGACAAACGTCCAGTCCTGAAAGAGGTCAGTCTACTAATTCAGTGATATTTTTAGCCTAAGATCAATATTACAGCAGAACATATTTACATTCCATGGTTTTGTCACTTACCTGGAAGAAATAGCAGGAAGTTTTCATGCTGTCAGAAAAACATTCATGACTTAAACTGGACAACGACAAAAAAGCAATCCAAATTACTGCAAAAAATACGCACCTTGTTGTTCTGAGTATCTGGATGAGGTGGCGAATCAAGGTTTATTATGGCATGTAAAATATCATGAGTTAAGTTACCAAGATGTAACAATGGATTAGCCACGACTGTTCTGACACTAGCCGTGCAAGCAAATAGGAGAGGTATGGAGCTTTGCTCTGGCAGAGGTGTGGATGGTATCTGTACTGACTGCTCCTAAAAACAAGCAAGAAATATACATGAACACACACAAAATGATAGTAGAGCCTCCTAAAGTGAACAAAACTTTTAAGAAGGGAAGGAAGTTCTAAAATAACAAAAAGAAATCCATAATCTACAGAAAGCAAAGCATTACATTTATAATAAAACAAGTATATACTATAAAAACAATCAGGCCCATCCTTTTTCATATCTTTGATGATCTGGATGAGGGAATTGATGGCACCCTTCAGTAAGTTTGCAGATGACAAAAAGTTGGAGGGAAGTGTCAATCTGCCAGAGGGTAGGAAGGCCCTGCAGAGGGACCTGGACAGGGTGGGGCAATGGGCAGAGGCCAATGGGATGAGGTTCAACATGGCTAAGTGCCGGGGCCTGCACTTGGGGCACAGCAATGCTGTGCTATGCTACAGGCTTGGGGTAGAGTGGCTGGAAAGCTGTGCAGAGGAAAAGGAGCTGTGCTTATTGATGCCAAACACGAGCCAGCAGTGGGCCTGGGGGGCCAAGAAGTCCAACGGCATCCTGGTTTGTATCAGGACCAGGGAGGTGATCATTCCCCTGTACTCGGCTCTGGTGAGGCAGCACCTCCAGTGCTGTGTTCAGCTTTGGGCCCCTCACTAGAAGAAGGACATCGAGGCCCTGGAGGATGTCCAGAGAAGGGCTATGAAGCTGGTGAAGGGCCTGGAGCACAAGTCCTATGAGAAGCAGCTGAGGGCACTGGGGTTGTTTAGTTTGGAGAAGAGGAGGATCAGGGGAGACCTTATTGATCTCTACAGGTACCTGAAAGGAAGTGTGGGGAGCTGTGGGTTGGCCTCTTCTTGCAGGTAACTAGCGATAGGACTAGAGGGAATGGCCTCAAGTTGTGCCAGGTGATGTTTAAGTTGGAAATGAGGAGATGTTTCTTTTCAGAAAGAATAGTCAGGCATTGGAACAGGTTGTCCAGGGAGGTGGTGGTGTCACCATCCCTGGGGGTGTTCAAGGAAATGTTGGATGTGGTGCTTAGGGACATGGTTTAGTGGGTGATACTGGTGGTAGGGGGATGCTTAGCCCAAACAATCTTGGAGGTCTTTTCCAACCTTAATGATTCCATGATTCTATAATAAGAAAATTTCAACAGCAATATGAAACAGTGAAAAAATCTACATCTCTGAAGCAGAGAAAACACAAATTGATTTTCCCCACATACCTGCTGAGATTCCTGCAGTAGCAAGATTAATTCCATTCTAACAGATGCCAAACCTCCACCATGAGAACCATGAAGTATGCAGTAACTAAGGAACATTCGTAAGAGAGACTGGTATTTCAGAAGCCATTGACGTCTTTTCTGAAAGTTTTCTTTCTGTAGCATGGCTTTTTGCTGGTCAGCTAAGTCTTCAGTATTTTCATGTAATGCAACTTCCTCTGTCATCATGTTAATTCCTGATTGTATTTCTTCTACTTCAACACTATAATCGCAGGTCTTTTGAAGAGCTACCACTTCTCTTTCAAGCCACTGATAAAGCTGATACCTCAATTTCCCACCATCTACCTCATAACCAGTGGACAGTGTTCGAAGCTCTACGGTAAGAATTTTCAAGCATGCTCTAAACTTCAGCTGTGCTGAAATTATATCTTCTGATGGGCTCAGAATATCTTTTTCATCAATTGCACTGAAAGATTCTGTGTAGCTAGAGCTTGTTTCGTATGACTTTTCACCTCTCTTCAGAGGTTTTAGCTCTTTCATCACCAGTGAGGAATCTTCATTCTCATCACCTTCATCACTGTCTGACTGTAGTTTCAAATCTTCATCTTGGAATACTATACTTGGTTGGCTCCAGTCAAATGAAAGAGTTGAACTTGAATGTTTTCCTGAAGAACAATCTGAAGATGACCCTAGACCATTCAATACAGGCTGTGACCAATCAATACTGGAAGCCTGATCTTTTGTTTCCAGCTCTTTAACTGGAGAAGATGGTGAGTAATCTTTACTGGTATCCATTAAGCTAGGAGATGTACAGAATGGCTTTGACCTCTTGACAACTTTGGGCATCTTTGATAACACTTCTAAGGCCAACATAGGACAACCGGCTTTTAAATGAGCATATGCTGTGGTGAAGAAAAGTCGTCTTTCACCTAGGTTGATTTTGTCAGCTAATCCATTTTCCACTGTCAGGCAAATGTGTGTAGAAGAGGCATCAGAAGAGCCAAAATGACGTCTCAACAGGAGAGGATGTGTTCTTAAGTAGTTGTAGAAGTTAAACACTGCAGGGTTACAACTTGATGAGCCATCTCCTTCATCTGAAAGGATATTGCATCATAAGGGAAATCTACAATTCCACATGAAATAATACATCTGAAAATTTCTAAATTAATCAGAAGACTATTAGGTCTCAATATTCATTCTGTTGTTGACTTCATTCTACCACTTATTTCACCTGCATCAATGGGAAGTGGGGAGGACATTGTCAAACCTAATCACTAAAAAGAGAAGCTGGAGTGAGAGCATTTAAGAAGTTTATTATTATTTTAATTAAAAAAAAAAAAAGCCATTTCTTTTATTTGAAGCTAGGCCTGTTCTACTGCAGTCAAAGGATACTACAGTCTTGTTGGTAGTACAAATTTCTGAAGTGTCCACCAATAACTGGCATTAAGATGTTCCATCCTACTAAAGCTTTTTACTTGGGGAAAAAAAAGGTCCTTTAATAAGTTTTTGATTAGTATTTTTGACTACTTCCTAACAAAATGCAACTTTAAATAAAACTGCGGAGTCCATAACACTTACACATACTGATACCAGTATTGCATACAGCAGTGCAACTTGTACAGATTTAATTTTCATGTTCAAAAGCACAATAATGTTATACAAATAACTTCCCATCTTATGCTGACACTTTATGAACGAATGTTCAGAAAATCACTGAAAAGCTAGTAGCATCAACACAGGACAATTCACAACCTTCAAAGAGCCAAGGTTAGCTGAGATATATCCTTACTGTTTCTGCTATCAGGAGCTATGACACTAAACACTACAGATAATATGAAAAGGTACATAAAAGATCACCTATTAAATAATAAAAAAATGCAAAATACCACAAATAAGACTCTAAATTGATTAAAGAATTAGTAACCTTTAAAAATGATTAAACGCAGGAGTATGTGATCAAGATGGCAACAACTGAACACTGTATTACTCATTTGCTTAAAATCACCTTTAAGTATTAAAGTTCCACTGAAATCAGTTTTTAAGATGAATTACATAGCTCTGGTGATTGAGTCTTTCAAATTTCTCTCAGTAGAGAAGACAGAAGCCAGCTATCATATTAACTGCTAGGGACTTGAAACATTTAAATTATTTGAGAATACTAACTTTAGGAAATAATCCATCTGCTTAATAGAAGCAGTCTATAAAGCTAGCAATTGAACAGGGGGAAAATCCACTTTAAGAGACTTACATTATACATCTCATACAGTATTCCAGGCCCCATGTGGATTTCCTTGTATCATAAATATCAAAACAATCCTTTCTATGGCAGTTTTATCAGTGTGGTCAATCAATCTTACTAAGGACTAAAAGCTACAAATCACCATGTATTCACATCTCTGCTATATAAGTAACTATGTGATCCGTGATCAGGAATTTTTTCCTAGGTTGTGACAGAGCTCCTACTAAAGTTAGTTAGTCTCTTCCTCTTGAAGATGCTACTGCAAAAACAGTGGAAATGCTGCACCACTGTAGGGTCATTCTTATTTTCCTGATGTTCACATACTTAAAGGATAAATTAAGAACCCATTCATGCCATATAGGATAACAACAACACAGTCATCACATTTACTATAAAAAACATCAACCTATTTACTAGAAATGATGAGCAACTGTGCAGTACCTGGTAACATTCAGACTATACCCTAATACTCTGTAAATGAATAGATAGTTAAAACCAACCTAATAATCAAAATACTCATTCTTACCTCTTTCATCTTCAACAGAATGTTTAATCAAAGTGTCAAGAGCCTTGCTATAATCTTCCAAAATCCAGTAAGCCATACTACGCAGAAAAGGATCACAGTAAATGTTTCCTGAGCTCTCCTTTCCAGGAAAGACACTTCCCAAAATTCTCTTCTGGAGTATAGATTTGTAAGTACTAGACACTTCAAACTCTGACTCATAAAGTCTTGATATTACTAGAGCCAACTGAATGTCATTCAATTTTTCAAGGCAGACCTAAATGAAAATAAGTATAGTTAGAAGATCAAACATTCTAATTTTTCTTCTGGTTAAAACAATCAGAAGGCAGGAAATAAGAATACATTCAGACTGAGATACATGTATCAACTCAATAAAAAATTAGCAGAAAGCAGGCTTAATAACTGTGACCAACAATGATATAAAAGAGCTGATTTGTCGTTTCTTCAGTTTAAGTCTGACACATCACTAGATCTTTGAAATCAGCTGGTATCTATGTCTCATTGTCAGTGTGTACGTGCCACATCTTGAAGTTGAATGTTTTAGGTTCAGAAGCTCTACAGAACGTAACACTTCACTACCAAAGAGACATTCCCTCCCAGTTTTTCAAGTCTTATAAGCAGAACCTGGAAATATTTTTATTTTGTGAAATGATTCTAGGAGACAAATCACACCACTGCCAAAGAGCCTTCATTTTCAGACCTGAAACCTCACAATGGAAAACAACGTTTTCTTCGTACATGACAGGACAGAGAAACCAAAAGCAAGTTAGCCCTCCCAATATTATTACAGAGAAATCAGCCATGAACCTAACATCACTAGCCTGAGAGATAAAACAGAATCAAAATGTCTAGATCAAGATCAAGGATTTTTATGCCATTAATACACATGGGGGTGAGAGAGGGAAAGAGCAAACAGACTGAAATCTTCAGGGGTCATACTAATTTAAATTGCTAATTTAAATTGCAAATTTCTCACGCATTTCAGTCACACTCAATACACTGGTAAGTTAGGTAAATGTATCAGTCTTAAACAAAAAAAAGTTCATTATTTTATTACCTCCACTGCATCTTTTAAGTGTCCTGCCAACAAGAAAAATGCCGCAGAATGTTCAAAACGCTGTTTGCCAAGCAAAGAGAAAGCATTCTTTAATGCTGCTTTACGCCACCTGTCCTCAGTGAAGTTGTTTCCAAAAAACTGTGTCATTTTAGTATCTTTTTGGGACCTGTATATTGAACATAATTGACAAAAATATATTTATCATATGTATTTTGTCTCCTGATTTCTTCTGATGTCGGTAGAATTTTACACATTGTCAATAAGAAATGCAGAGGCTGGGAGCACTGGGAGCATAGGAGGCTTTGTTTTTATAAATTAACAAAAACATTAGTAAGTATAAAACTAATAGTATTTTTAGTTAGCTTCATATAAACACAGAAAAACTTATTTTTCCCCCAGGTGATATATTCAAAACAAGTCACATTGCAAACTACTTTTTAGAAAGGTTGCAAAGTTGAACATTATTATGAAACGCCAGTTTGAAAGACAGGCTTAATACAGTCCTTTGAATTTATGGTAAAATTCATAATTAAAGTCCCATTTCTTAAGGATATCCATGTCATTCCAAACAACACAGGCAGTCCACGAGCAGTAAATCAGAATTAAGCAGTGAATGAAATTACAGTAGATTTGAGACTAAAACTTGAAAGCATTGACCTTTAGAAATGACTAAATTACCACATTAAATACAAGAAGCTTATTAACTACCCATTCAAATTCTAAATAAGTTACTAAATTGGATCTCAGTTTCCAATGCTAACATTTGTGTTTCTTTTTAATCACCATCATTCAACATTTTTCCCCAAATTATACCAGACTGTTAAGAAACTCCATTTAAGATACAGGATACCTCCTACCTGTATAGTCCCCAGATCACAGCCTTCTTTTTCATCGCAAGGTAAAAAATGGCTGCATCAAGCGGATCATTGTTACGCTGAAAGGCTGCTTTAGCTACCTGTGAAGACAATTCAACAAGGGGGAAAAAAATACATACACAAGATTTTAAAAGAATCTTTGCTTGGGTTCCTCTTGCTTCTGGTATCCCATGCCCCACACAGTTTAGATGTTCTATTTAACACAGATCCAGAGTGAGAAGATGGATCCTGAGATAGGAACATGTGAAGCTACTACTGCTTCAACACATTGTTATTGTTTCATCACCGAAACCTTTAGGTTGAAACAGACCTTCAAGGTCATCAATTCCAACCATCAACCTGACCTACTACATCTCATCACTAAACCATATTCCTTGGGGCTACATACACACGTCTCCAGTGATGGGAACTCAATCACTTCCATAGGAAGCCCATTCCAATGCCTGACCACCTTCTCTGCAAAGAAATTCTTTGTGATATCCAAACTAAGCCTCCTCTGGCACAACTTGATACTGCTTCTTTGTGTCCTATCACTTGTCACCTGAGAAAGAGACCAACACCCTCCTTACTTCAACCACCTTTCAGGTAGTTGTAGAGACAGATGAGGTCTCTCCCCTCAGCCTCCTCTTCTCCATATTAAACCACCATCCAGACCATTGATAAAAATGTTAAACAAAACTAAGACTGAGCCCTGGGATATGCCACTGGTGACCAGACACCAACTGGAGCAAACTCCTTTCACTAGGGCCCTTTGAGCCCAGCCATCCAGACAGTTCTTCACCTAGTCAATTGTGCACCTGTCCAAGCTATGAGCAGCAAGTTTCTCCAGGAGAATACTGTGGGAAACAGTGTCAAACGCTTTACTATAATGCAGGCAGACAACATCCACAGCCTTTCCCTCATCTGCTAAGTGGGTCATCTTGTCATAGAAAGACTCGATTGTCGATTGTCCCATGCATGCTGGATGATGACATTCAAAATGATCTGCTCCACAGCCTTCCATGGCACCAAGATCAGACTGCCAGGCCTGTTCTGTGTATCCTCCTTTCCTGTCCTTCTTGTAGATTGGTGTCATATTAGTTAATCTTGCACCTCCCTGGACAGCCAGGACTACTGGTAAATTACTGAAAGTGGCCTGGCAAGCATTTTTCCCCAACTCCTTCATCCAAAGGTTCTGAATCACTTGCACTCTCAAACTTGTGAATGTTCAAATGATGTAGGTGGTCACTTACAGTTTCCCCTCTGGATTATAGGACCTTCATCTCACTACAATCTTCAAACACAGGGGGATGAGTTCCCTGGCCTTACTAATAAAGGCAGAGGCAAGAGGCATTTTGCCCATTGAAGTAATCATGAAGTATCTCAGCTTTTTCCTCATCTTTGTCTCTGTTTCCCCTCATATCCAATAAAGGATGGAGATTCTCCTTGTTGTTTCTTTTCTATTAATGTATTTATAAATTCATTTTTGTTGTCTTTTACTCCACTTGCCAACCTGAGTTCTAGTTGGATTTGGCCCTTCTCATTTTCTCCCTACAGAACTTCACAACAGCTCTACAGTTCTCCTGAGTTGCCCGCCCGTTTTTCCAGAGTTCACTTTTTCTTCCTGAGTTCCTGAAGAGGCAATCTATTCAGCCACACTGGTCTTCTCTCCTGCTGGTTCAACCTTCAGCACACTGGGAAAGCCTTTTCCTTCATCTTTAAGATTTCATTCCTGAAGAACGTCCAGCATTCCTGGATTCTTGTTTTTGACTCCTGTCTGAAAGGCAGGTGTGCCTTTCACAACTGCCTCCCAAGGGATTCTGTCAACCAGGTCTCTAGATAGGCCAAAGTCTGCCCTCCAGAAATTCAAGGTAGCAGTTCTGCTAGCCATCTTTTTATTTCACCAAAGGTCAAAAACTGTATCATTTCATTACCACTATGCCCTCATAGAATGGGTTGGGTTCGTAGGGACCTTAAAGATCATCTAGTTCTAACCCCTCCCCCCCAACCATGGGCAGGGACATCTTTTGCTGTATCAAGTTAGCCTGAAGCCCCATCCAACCTGCCCTTGAACACTTCTGTGGCATCCACCACTTCTTTGGGCAACCTGGTCCAGTACCTCACCACCCTCAGAATAAAGAATTTCTTTCTAATATCTGATCTAAACCTACCCTCTTTTACTTTAATGTTCTTACCCTCATCCTATCACTATAGTTCTCAATAAATAATCCTTTACCACCTTACCTGTAGTCTGCCTTTAAGTACTGGAAGGCTGCTATAAGATCTACCTGTAGAGCCTTCTCTTCTCCAGACCAAACCACCCCAAATCTCTCAGCCTTACTACATAGCAGAGGCGCAACAGCCCTTTCAGCATCTTTGTGGCCCTCCTCTCAAGCTGCTTGAACAGTTTGATGTCTTTCTTATGCTGGAGGCCACTTTACCTGTTCGCAAACAACAGGTCAAGTGGGGCACCTTTCTTAGGTGGCTCACTCACAACTTGTGTCAGGCAACTATCCTCCACATACTCCAGGAATCTCCCAGACTGTTTCCTCTTTGCTGTACTTTATTTCCACTTGGCATCTGGGAAGCTGAAGTCCCCCGTGAGAACAAGGGCTAGCGATTGTGAGACTTTGGGTTGTTTATAGAGTATTTTTTTTATCTATTTCTTCATCCTGGTTCAGTGGTCCATAAAATATTCCCACCATAATATCTGCCTCACTGGCCTTTCCCCTTACTCTTACCCATACACATTCAACCATCACCCAGCTCCATGCAGACAAAGCAATCCTAAACATACATAGCTATCTCACCTCCTCTCTTTCCCTGCCCATCCTTCCTGAAACGTATGTAATCATCTATCACAGCACTCCAGCCATGCAAGCTGTCCCACCATGTCTCACTTAGCCCTGTGACTTAACTATACCATTTAGCTAACGGTCTTCCAGTTCTAAAAGCTTTTTGGCAGATCAAATGGGAATGCCTACACTTGAAATCAGTTACTGAAATCAAAACAAAATTAACTTATTAGTTGCTTTGCTAATCAAAGGACAGATGGAGACTTGAAAAACAGGCTGGGACCAGTCACAACAGAAGAAAAGTTTACAGGAGATTATTTTTGGAAGTTGAAAAGGAAAAAGGGGTAAGTAGAAGTAAGAATAGTCCAAGACCCATGTAAGATAACCTTAAACGCAGGCTCAGGAAACTTCAATTTTCTTTTAACAGTAAGGCAGGTAATTTTCACAAAGTGATGATTAATTGCTGAAGAATGAACAATAGAAGTAGAGACATGCATTTTACCACTTTGTGCTTTGTAGTCAAATTATCTTGTGCATGTCAATTTCTAGCTCAACACACTTGGCTCTTCCAAGAACTTAAAGCAACTGATAGTGAGGTTAGGCTTATTGCTGCATCTGTGACAATTCAAATACAGATTTTTTAAAAATAAGGAAAAGCAATAGAAGGCTTAGTTACCATGGAAATGTATCAGTTTGCAAGACAGATGTACAATAACTTTATTGGCCTAACCTCTAATAGGTTTCTAATGAGAATCTTTCCCTGTAACTTGTTTTCTTACCTAGGAGGGGCCCTTGCTATAAAAAAAAAAACTAGCTCAACATGTATATTGAGCATCCACCATGAGCACTGTACACTACACCTTCAAAATGTAGATTCTAAAAGCCCAAGATGTACTTCACACTGAATTTGAAACCTAAACTAAGAAAAAAACACATTAAATACAGAATTGCACATTCATACAATAAACCATATTCAGAACAAATACAGCAAGAAGCATTCAGTAATCCTGAACATATTTAAAATTTCAAACCATATAACCAGAAGGTAAATATCAGAGAACAGATATTTGAGAAGAAATTTTGCAATTTTGTTTTAGAAGACTGTGTTTACCTTTTCTATGCATTTCCGCAGGCTATGGATATTTCGAACCCACCATCCTATACCCATAGCTCTGAGTTCTGACCATGTTGGATCTCCTTTCTGCATTGCAGGGAGCATGCTCAGTAGCTCTTCTTCTGCTACTGAATGGAATGCCCAGGCAAAATGACTAGTAGATAAGCCTAGATAACCAAGCATTAAAAAAAAAATCAGTAATAAAGTAATCCATAATATACATTCAAAGAGGTAGGTGTTAAGAAGAGATAAAAAGGCTAAATTGTTCATTTTGGACTTCTAAGTGCATTAATGAAGAAACAGCAAAAATTTAAGTATATTTATATAATAAATATTATAGAAAGTTTATACAGATGAAAGCAATTTTTCAACTTGTAAACTGCTTAGATAGTTTGCAAAGAATGGTTATTGACTGATGTTCAAATTATAATGGGTGGCATTAAGATTAGCCATGACACAAAGCGCAACATATTGTTTAAACTTTTCAAAGTTTTCATTATTTTGATTTGGATTGAAAAAAAGTAGAGATTACAGCAGCAGAAAACAGATTTGAGAACAGAGATACAAAAGAACACTCAAAGACACAAGCCATGGCATAAGGAAGACAGGAATTGCTAATCAACATAAAAGGTAGTTATGGATTACTGCAACACCAGGGTTGACCACAGGTGACTGCATTGCACAGAGACACATTCAACTGCACCTCTACAGGCACTTCTAACTCTCATAAGTTTCTGAATTCAGTAGAAGTGATGCATCTCAGCTAAAAGGGTACTAGGAGAGACCTAACTCAGCAGTAATGTACTTTGGCAGTCCTAGCAAGGTCCAAGCTTGTATACAGCTGAAGAATAACAAGCCATGATACTGAAAATGTAATCATCTGTTATGAAGACTAATAAAAGGGTGAAGAAATAATCACAATCACCCCTTTAAATTTGGTTAACTCCTAATCAAATCTGATTTTGTAATATCTGCTTGGAACTAGTGAAAACTACACCTAAGAAAACGTTATTTGAAACAGTTCATTGGATAATTACACTAGGTGTATGAAAAAGCATTCAGTGACTTAATATATATATATTTTTTTCAAAAAAAGTACTAAAAACCGAAGACAATAAGTACTCTGTATTTTCTACTTTGTTATTTCTGCAGAAGGTTATTGGAACAACATGGAACTAGAAGTACAGAAGAACCTGTTCTCTTGAGGAAATAGAAGAAAGTTAAAACTACAAACCTTTTGTAGTTAGAAAAAAAAAAACACCCCAGTTTTAACACCTGCATCTAGAGTAAAGCAGACATCTTCCAGTCTGGCATGCATTTGGATTGAACAACAGTGGTGTTTGTTTGTTTTTAAGAACAACAAAATTAACTTGATTCTGAACAGACATGTCAATAACATACAATCCTATAAGGCTACTTCATTTAGTAACATTCACCCCCCTCTAAGAAAACATGTCAATTACCTTGGTGAAGAAGTTGAGCTCGATGTACAGGAGGAAGTGAAGTTGTTAGAAATGTGTGAAGCCGAACAGCCAATAAAAATTTTAAACCACACTCATCAAGAGTTTCTCCACCTGCAATTAAATGTTTTGGTATGTAATTCAGAGAAGCTGTTAAAAATAGTCTCTTAACATAAAAAATACCTTAGTTCTACAGCTATTGATGCTTTAAATTCATAAATATATTAGCATAATCCTTAACAATTCCCTTAATATATGAGGAAAATCTCAAATATAAAAAGTTGTGAAGTTAATGTAGACAGACTGATGAAATATCACTGCCGTTAACAGTTAGCAATACCAAATTTCATTTTATGAAGTCAGAAAGTTGAGTTAAACAGTAAATATTGTGATGGCACAGTAAATCATAGACAAGCTTTAAAAGTAGCATTCCAAAGTAACAGAGAGAAGTTCCAAAAAGGGTTACAAAACAATAATATATAGAATTTTGAATGGACAGCTTACCCTGATTTCTGTCTCTGCTTTCCCCAATGTCAGTACTGGTGGTAGCAATTGTATCTGCCAAGGCCATTAGTGACATTTGCTCCATCCTAGTCAGACCTGGCAAACTTGAATGAAGCAAGTGACAAGAAAGAACTTGAGCATGCTCTGGTCCAAAGTAAGTTGGGCTATATTGAGAAAGATCAATGACTTTTGGTTTTGCACTGTCTTCATCTGCATCAAATGTTACAAGTTCATCTGTGCTTATAACAGAATTTTGAAAGAGATCTTCATAATTGTCATTGGACATATCTTTCTTATTTTGACTCTTTTGATTATTTGACTTCTCTGAACAAGAATGAGATGAATCATCATCTGCAGCAAGCAGAGCATACAAGGGCAATGGTGGAACAGAGTCTATTTCAATATAGTCTGTACTCTCAGTTTTGCTGAATGTTTTGGGGTCTCGTGCAGTACTTCCACTAGCACTGATGGTCAGAGATCTGAGTCTTCTGTCATGATTAGGTTCAGATTCATTTATAGCAACAACTTCTCCAGCAATGCACTTCACCAGATGGGACAGAATGGCTTTTGCTCTACGTACTTTACCAAGATCCATGAGTTCTAACAGTTGATGTGGATGGTACTGAGGTAAAGTGGGAGATAACGTATGAGCTGCTTCAAAAAGACCAGAGTCTTCCATTTCAGCAGACAGATCAAAGGCAGATCTTTTCCCACTAAGTTTTTGTGCAAGGCTGGTCATAGATCTGGTCAAAGTTCTCTTTGGTGCAGGCAGACCCGAGGCAGCTGATTGGCTTTGTTTCATTGAGCTAGTTATACATGGCATACTTCCACTGTAGGAATCTGTACTAATTAGTTCCTGCTTGGCTGGAGGCTGCCACTGAGAATAGACATGCATTTCACAATCCATTCCAACTACCAGAATGCCATCACGTACCCATGACAAGGAGACTGGAAAAGGAGGTGACCCCTCTACAGAGGAAACCAAGTCAACAGAACGCAGTAGAACAAACCTAGAAAGAGCTGTAGCCTTTGTCGTAGTACTGCCACTATGGGAGATTGCTACAGTCTCTGTACCATTTTGTTCTTGCATTTTCCCAGACAGCTGGCCAAACATAAAAAGTTTTGATCCAATTCCTACTGTCAGGATATGTGAACCATCCTCCCTAGACATCCAATCTAAGTGTACCAAGTGCTTAGTGCTGGGCATCACATTCCCACCATAAGAGAAAGAAACTTCTTGTCTGTTATATGCCACTAAATTACTATCAATACTAATACCAGGGTCTAACATTGTGCCTATCTCATCTAAATGAAGAGTCTGCTCTAGTATCCAGGAAGAACCCCCTGTAGATTCACATTCAAAAATGCTAACATGCATTATAAAGTCTTGAGAAAGGTGACTATTTTTAGGTGTTACCTGCTTGTATGCTACAGCTAATCGGTTTGTGTGTGCACAACTAACTTCAGCTGGCCTTCCTGGAACAGTAATAGCACTACTGCTAAGAAGTCCATCCTCAATCAGTAAGGGCCATTCTTCCCAAATGTATGTAGCATCACTCTGTATATTATATTCTGTCACAGACAAAGCTGATGATTCAGTGGTCACCCTGCATCTCCAGAACCGAACTTTTCCATCTGAGCATGAAGTAGCCAGCAGATAAGGTGCACGACAAACAGGATATATGGAAGAGGAACTCAGATGTCCTAAAAATTAAATATTTTTTATTAGGGTAAATCATAAAAAGTAAGCCAAAAGTAAAGCCCTTTTTGTTCCATTATCATTTTATTATTCTAAAACAGACAAAAGAAATTAGTACTTCCTCATAAAAAGGGTGGTTCCCAGAGCTTTACAAGATTAAAAAAAAATCCTGTGAAATTATTTTACTATTAGTCTCCGTTTCATTCTCTAGAAAGGAGTTAAATTGCATGATTTAAATCTGAATATTAATATCTCTAGGTGCCAGTTTTGGATTGTATGGGAAAGACATTGTCTGATATACTTCTATCATCTCACACACAAACACTTCTCTTTCAGAAATCTAAAAATCTTTTCAAAATATTTTTGAGAGGCTTCTGATAGAAACCTTAAATTTTAAGTGTACATCCCACCAAAAAATAATGAATAATTTTAAAGCTTTTTTTTTTTTCTACAATTCCTTTTATTTTCAGAATCTGGGTTTAAATAAATGTTACGCCTTTCATAAAAAAGGTTATTTTGGTATTAGTTCCAAGATCCGTATTAAAAAGTCAGGGGAGCAAGTTTTAGCAAACCATTTAGATCTACCTACATGTATTTCAATTTTAAGAACAAACACCAAACTATTCATTTCTATTTTAAGCTGAACTCAGAAATGCAAGGATTCCACACTTTATTCTGAAAATAAGAAATAGAAAAAATAAAAATCACAAACCTGCTGAGGGCTTAACACTTATTATCTCCACTCCTTCTGGCAAATTCAACTCTTGACTATACACCATTTTTGAAGAGAGAGTAAGCCAGCTGGTGCTCTGAAGGTTTGCTCTACAGGCTTGATACTTTTGATTGAAAGGTGACTGGATCTTCTCTGGATCTGGTGAAGAATACAGTTCTTCTGTTTGTTTTGTTACTTCAGGTGTATCTGAGTCTACCTTTTCACCTGAAAATGTTTGCACTGTTAGTTAAAAAAAATCAGTAATTTCTTTTAACTAGAGTCTATCAGTCATTCATAAGTTCCAAGAAGACAGATAAAATGTTAAGAATTGTAATTTCCTTTCAATGACTAGTGTTCCCAAATTCAGATGTAAAGACAAATTTTAGCACACCTCAAATTAAACACTCCATAAATCTAGAAGTGCTTAGAACTTTTTAGACAAGAAACTCTTAACTCAATCTCAAACTCAAACAAGAAACTCTTAACACAATCAAACTAACCAGAGGCAGCAAAAATGCAAAAGGAAGAGGTAAGTGTGTGGGTTTCCATGGAAATTTATGCTTCATGAGGCACAGAATATCTGCTGCAAGAGAAAATTAAATGAAGACCTCCATGTCTTACCTCATAAATTGGGGGAAAGTATTTTTTCAGAAAAGTTTTGTCAAAATTCACTTAAAACATGATCTCAAAGATTATGTCATACGAATACTTCATTGCTTTTTTAAAAAAAACCTTTTTAATAAAACCCAACAGTGTAAGTTTGAATTTGAAACTTTTTTTTAAAAAAAAAAACACCTTCCCAATAATGGCCTCACCATATAAGTAGATTAGAAAATTTGAATCTTTAGTTATCTGAACAATTTATTAACTGCAATAATAAAGTGACTGAAAATTCTTCCTGTGAAGGCAACAGTGAGATAAATAACAATTTGGTTTAAACCGAAGAAATGTGCATTATGACAGGTTTGTCCAGTATGCGATGAATGTTGGATTTTTGTTCCCTTATAATCTTTGTTTACTTAGTTTTATAATTTGTGTGGTAGTTCTGTAGTCTGAAAGAACCAAGAGATTTCAGAACTTCAGATTTTTTTCAGAATTGTAATCGTAATCTCTAATGTTTAGGTACTTCAGTCTATAGCCCAATATAACTTATCTATAAATTCTAAAACTGTAGAACAAATTTCTTAGAAGCAAAGCATCTGACCTGTTAGACTCTATTAAAACCAACAAAGTACATTTGCCCTTTGAATACACAAAACTAACTGTTAGACTCTATTAAAACCAGACAAATACATTTGTCCTTCAAATATACAAAACTAACTTAGGGCTCAGAATTAATTCAAAAGCTTCAGCATTCTGAAAATTAAGAAGTGATCAAGAAAGAATGGGTTGTGATGAAAGATTCTAACAGAATTGTAGATTCTTTACAAAAAGCTGAAATGCCATTTAAAATATGCTGAATACCAGATACATTCGCAAGTCTTTTTTTTTTTTTTTTTTTTTTAAATCTAACCTACACAGAAATTGGCTTACCTACTGAGACAGGAATTGACTTCAAGTGTAAGTGCCACATATGTAGTAATGAACGGTTTTGAGTATACTCTATTACTATTAAGTAGAATTTTTCAGAGAATCCATTCTGCTGGTTTCCTGATGAAAATCAGAACAGAAATACTTTACACATTATTCAACTGCAAGTAGGACTAAACGTGCCAGCTAGCAAGTAATCATAGTAAACTACTGTCAGCTAATACTCAAATACAATAGTCTGACTATATCCAACCTAACTATACTAGTTTTATCAGTATTTTATAAAAACCAATAGCCCCTGCAATTATTACAGGCACACACATTAGTAACAGTCACTGTCTTATTTTAGAGAGGTTAAAATATTTGTCATGTTTAAAGCTAAATACCAGAATGTGCACTCGGCTCTATCTACTCATCTTTAATGGGTTGCTGCTCTCTTAACACTTTCTAAGAGGTATCTCTTGCTGGCCACTCTAAGAGTTGAGACAGTGAACTAGACAGAGATTTGGCCTGACCCAGTACAGCTGTTACATTTAATGTACAAAAACTACACACATTACATCTACAGAAGCAATTACATGTCAACAGTTGGTAAAGTCACAGCTTGGTCTGATGAATAGGTTCATCCAACACAATCCAGCCAAGAGTGATTATATAATCTAGAACACGCAAGAGAAAAAGGGATTCTTCCTAAGAAACTATTTGCTGTACTTCTACCCATTAAGAAAAGAAGGCATGAATTGTTATCAGTAACAGCCCATTTCTGGAGGGTGCACCCAGACATTCTCCCTCCCACTGAAGTAAACTTATTAGGACCAAGCAAGAATGGTTAATTTAGTGATACAACCATGTATAATCTTTTCTCCAGGATTCCCCCAACCCTTCTTTACAATTGCATTTTTAGGCATGCATCTACATAAAACATGATCAAGGATAAACTACATTTGCGCTGTGGGTCTCACATAGGGCTGCTTATGGTACTGTTTTTTTTTAAGAAAACATATGAGCTAAATACTTACATGCTTAACTAAAAAGGAAAGAGCAAAGGCTTAAAACTGATGTGCTTTTAAGTATTAGATAGTTTAAAATGAGAACATATGTCAATGGCACACTTCTAATTCACAGTATTAAAGGGCACATTTAGTCAAATTTCTTTTACGGCAGAAGTCTATATAGATTTCCAGAATGCACACCCAAGATTGAAGAGCTTCCATGCAAATGCATGACAAATTTATGCTTTAGCACAACACTTCTTTTTCCTCTACTCTGTTTTTAATTTCCAACATCCCATTTGTATATTTTGACCACTACCGAGAGTTAGGACAGATTATCTCCATTACTCCACGTCTCTCTTGAGCAGAAACAGCTAATTCAGAAGCAAGCACTGTATATACAGTTCAGATCATTTTTCTTGGTCTCCCTTGACTTCTACAAAAAATAATGTCATGTACCAAGTTATTACACATTTTCATACTGTTCCTTATTTTTCCTTCCTTTTATTTAGCATTTCCATTACCACTACAGATGACTTGGTATCACAGGCTGTAATTTTATTTTGACCCCCTTTTTTTTTTTTTCCAAATCATTACATTGGGACTGAACAAAACCACACTGAGCTGCTTAAATGTCAAAACTACTGACCAACTCCACCAACAAAAACTGATAATTTTATTTCAAGGCAATTCAGAGCTACCTTAAGACCCATAGAATGATAATCTCTAAAACCACAGCTATGCAATATCTATACACCATTCACAGCATTGTATTTAAGTTGTCTTTTTTTGGGGAGGGTTGCTTGTTTGGCATGTCATTTATCATAGAAGTAGTATGTAAACAACCTTCAAGAAAGGATGCAGGTAAGTTTGCTGTAGGGTATACTATATCATATCCATCACACAGGCTCTACATTTCAAACACTTTCCCCTCCTCTAAGGACAACATCAGCCACAAAATGTTTAACAAACTACCCTGTCTAAAATTTGGTTGAGTACTACCCTCCAGAAAAGTGAAACACCCATGACTTTCATTAGACTAGAATTTCTTCTTCAGCGTACAAAGACCTTAAAAGAAAGATGCAAAAACCTATAAAAGTTCTGTGGAATACACATACAATATTTGTCTTCAATATTTTATGAAAAAATAGTTCTTTACCTGAGTCTGCTAAATTGTTTTTCTTTTCAGGTACCTCTTTCTCCTGGTTATTTAAAATGAAGTCTTCTTGAAAAACATGGAACAACTGTGTTTTTCTGCCATGCTAAGAAAGTAAAAGATATAAACAAGTAGTGAACATCAGAGTGCACTGCTTAAGATTTCTCTCTAACATGCGAGCTTTTGAGTTGATTGCTAAGTTGCACACAACAAAAAAGGTTTATCAATAAGATACACCTTCATTACTCATGTTTTCTTCATTTCCAGGTACTATGAAACCAAAAGCAAGTGTATGTCAGAATCAATCTTTAAACATTCAATTTTACTTGAAAGACAGCTAGAGGTGTAGCCTTTATTGTTAACACTTTTTAAGCAAGGTGATTATGGTATAAAATGAGTACAGATAAAGGTCTTACAAGCTCTGTGATAGCATCCAGTTCAATGATGCATCCTGGTCGAGCAGTAGATTGCTGACTTATGATATTAAAAACTTCACCAACATATTTCTGTTAAAAAAAAAGAGATGCTTCTTTTGTCCATTTCTGCAACACAGACTGCTGAATAGATACAACATCTAAGCAAATGTTACACAAAAGCATTAAAAATACTCCAGCTGCAAGTTACCAGGAATACTAAAACGTTCCTAGTTTTATGGAGAGCCACTTTATTTTTGATTTAAAAAAATGGCAAGAACTTGCAAAGCCATCTGGAAAGCCATCATCCAGAAAGCCCCACATACAGCAGTTTACCATTCATTCACTAAACAGAAACGTCTCAACTGCAGTATGCCTACAATGCTAAGAAGCTTTATTGTATGTTTTTACAAGCAGATTTGAACTATCATAATCTGCAGAATTCTTGACAGCTAGCTTAGTTTCTAATAAGTCTAACTATTATTACTAAATGAAGTTCCAAGCTTCAAACACTAGAGACAGCTTTCACTTACAGAAATTTCTGGATTGGAAAGCTCACACAGAAGTTTTTTAGCATCTATTACAGCTTGATATAATCTCAAATGCTGTCCATCACTAGCCACAAAGCAGGCACTTGGAGAATTACAGTATGCACCTGAAAAATATAAATGCACAAAGTACTCAAATTTAAACACCAACTGGCTCCCTTATTTAAGGAGAAGAAATTTAAAATTTGTGAAAGAAATACGGAATGAGAAATATTCTGTCTTGTTAATTTCTGTTCACAGGCAAGAACTACAAAGTGTTGCTTAGCAACCAAACCAGAGAATACAAAAGGAAATCAGAATTTGGTTTGCAAACTAGAGCAAAATCTACCTCTGCTTTTAAGCGTTCATGACATTCTATAATCAAAAGTCCACATTAGCATCTAACAGCTTGACTTTATTAGCTCGTAAAATATCAAATATAAAAGGCAGCATTCTCCCCCCTCAAAGCAATTCTTTAAACAAGAATACACAATTACAAAATATAAGCAGCTTGGAAATATGTGAAATAAGGGATCCATGCTTAACTCTATTTTTCAATCTATTCATATATACATATATCTACATTGCCTACTTAATAGCATTATTTGCCTATATTACTTTTATTCTAGAATACTTCACAGATCAGGAAACTGAACTCACCTAGGCAGTAACTGGGTATAAGAGTGGGCAGCCATGCAACATTAGAAAAAGCTGAAACATGGAGAGAATTGATCCGAGCAAGTTCAGACACTCCACCAGAAAAGGACAATGGCCCAACAGGATCAACTCTCCAAAGAATAAGTTCACTGTAAACTGCATTGGGATCCTGGGATGTTATACTTGCATTGCCTCTACTCTGAAGTCTTAATGGTGACTCCTGAGACTTTAAAGAATCATTTGCTTGTTTTGCATTCTCAACATCTGGTGAACTTAGAGCATTGTGATGTGAGGTTGTAAGGAGCAGTGGTAATACTGAATGGCAAGCCAAGTCATTAAGATGAAAACGGTGACCACAGTATCTGGATTTGTGTGAAATACTGAGTACAGTTGAAAAAGCAGATTCTTCAGCAAAACTCACTAGCCATTGGTTCAAAGATCCATCTGCATGTTTGGAGATCATCATAACATTGGGTGTGAATATACTTAGTTTTAAACTGTTGGTTGATTTGCTATGTCCAGAAGAGATAAGCATAGATGATGATCGTGTAAGGCCAAGAGGCTTTTGTTTGCCTTGTTGAATAGCCAAGTCAACATTTTTGGTACATGCATACATCACTATACTTCTGCAAAGAGAGCTTGCATCACCCGTTGGGAATGCAACAGGAATCCGGGAGACAAATGACACCTGGGAGTTTAAAAAAGAAGGTATTTTAAGAAAGTATTTAAAAATTTTAAGAGCAAGTGTTAATGTTCTTTTCTCAACATACTTTTCTGTACACAAAAGTGCATAATCCAGAAAATGCAAAGTACCTGCACCTGTCGAAACATGCCAGGCTGGTATTCATCTAGCCAGTCCACATGCCATACCAGCAATGAACCATCCATAGGATGTATACTGAATAGCATATCAGCATTTTTACTCCATTCAGAAAGCAGAACTTCAATTTCATGGTCAACAATAGCAGAAGATAAAGGAACAAGATTTGATGCTGAAGTAGTTTTCTCATCACCCATTTCCTTCTTCTCTTGGTTTCCTTTTTGTTCATCTCCATTTTCATCAACTTCTAGAACACAAAAATATGTTTAAAAGCTAATTATTAACAAGCAAGATCATTCAAGCATTGAAGCACATTTCAACCTTTTTCTAAATCATTCATTCAAGCACAAATTTAAAATAATGAAAGTTTTAACCAGAAGTTCTTTAGTGGACCACTAATAAACTGAATTAGCTTAGTTTGCACTTGAATTTGAAATATCTATATTTTTTAAAGAATCACAGACTATCCTAGTTGAAAGGAATCCACAGGGATTATCGAGTCCAATTTCTGGGTTCCCAAAGAACCACCCCCAAAATAGCAGACTGTGTCTGGGAACGTTGTCTACATGCTTCTTGAACTCTGGCAGGCTTGGTGCTCTGACTACTTTCCTGGGGAGCCTGTTTCAGTGCCCAACCACCCTCTCAGCGGTTTCCTGAGATCCAGTCTGAACCTCCCCTGTTGCAGCTTCAAGCCGTTCCCTTGGGTCCTACTGTTGGTGACCAGAGAGATCAGTGCCTGTCCCTCCGCTCTCCCTTGTGAGGAAGTTGTAGACCACAGTGAGGCCTCCCCTCAGTCTCCTCTTCTCCAGGCTGAACATGCCAACTGACCTCAGATTGTCCTCATACATCTTTCCCTCTAGACCCTTTCCCATCTTTGTTGCCTTCCTCTGGACACTCCCTAACAGTTTTGTATCTTTCTTATACAGTGGTGCCCAAAACTGCACACAGTGCTCAAAGTGAGGCTGCACCAGTGCAGAGCAAAGCGGGACAATCCCTTCCCTTCACTAGCTAGCAGTGCTGTGCCTGATGCACCCCAGTATATGGTTGGCCCTCCTGGCCACCAAGGCACACTGCTGACTCATGTTCAGATTGCTGTTGATCAAAACCCCCAGATCCCTTTCTTTGGGGGAATGCTTGCCAGCATCTCAGCCCCCAGTCTGTATGTTTAACTAGGGTTGCCTCTTCCCAGGTGCAGAATCTGCCGCTTGCTCTTCTTAAACTTCACACTGTTGGTGATTGCCCCAGCTCTCTAATTCGTCCAGATCTCTCTGCAAGGCCTCACCACCCTTGACAGAATCAACAGGTTCACACAATTTGGTATCATCTGCAAACTTGCTCAGAAAATCTTCCAGTTCTTCATCCAAATCATTTATGAAAACATTGAGGAGGACTGGTCCTAAAATGGAGCCCTGGGGAAGCCCTCTGTGACAGGTCATCAGCCTGATGTAAGCCCGTTTACAAGAACCCTCTGGGCCCCATCAGCCAATTGCTCATGCATTATATTATGCTTTTATCTAACTGTATTCTGGTCACTTTGTCCAGAAGGATATTTAAGAGACAGCGTCAAAAGCTATACTGAAATCCAGAAGGATTACACTGACTGGCTTTCTTTGGTCAACTAGCCAGGTGATCTTGTCATAAAAGGAAATTAAGTTTGTTAGACATGACCTTCCGCTAGTGAACCCATGTTGGCTCTGACCAATGACTGCATTGTCCTTTAGGTGTTTTTCACTAAGTTCCAGAATAATCTTTTCCATAATTTTACCAGACACTGAAGTGAGACTTTCCCCATTTAATGTATGTTTTTGTACACGTAGGCAGAACAAAAGCAGTCATCTCCCAACCATGTCTAACATTATGTAGTATAAAGCTGTTTAAATTAGCTATACCTTAACACTGAAAACAAGAAAGCTTAGCTCTACGATTATTTCAGGTTCCATAAGCATGTCAAAACAATACACTTTTAGTTTTCAGCGTAAGTTACTCAAAATAGCTGGAAAAAGCAAACACAATTTGTAGATACACATTTTTTAAGAACCACTTAGGTACTTCCACTGGAAGGGAAGGAAATTCACAGAAATAATACTGCAGTCTGCTTCCTTACATTCTAAATTGCCTCTCACTCAAGATGAAAGAACACATTACTTTGTAAAATGAAAACCATTTGTCTATGATAAGACTTTTACCTTCTTCTGATCTGCCGTCCATCTGATTAGATTCCTCTGTATTTGTCTCAGGAGAATGATGTTCAAAATTCTTTTTAAGTTGCTGCAAAAATACTTCCATAGATAAGGTAAAATGGAGTTCTTTATTGTTTAGCCAGTGCACAACAAAAGGTCCACTTTTTTCTTCACTTTCACCAAGACTCAGAGATGTGATAGATGGGAGTAGAGGAATATCTACCAGAAAAAAATATTAACAGCTTTATTCAAAACCAAGTAATTTGGGAAAAAAAAAATTCTAGACACTATGTTCAAGCTGAAAAGCCACGAGGAAAAAAATACACTCTGGAATAAGCAAATAAATGTATTGCCGCTAGTCATTCCTTTCACCAACATCATCTACCTTCAGTATTACATTGTTTTGTTGCTATCAACAGGAAGTGTTGTATGGGAAGGCTCTTCATTATGCTTACAAGACCATAGTATGGCACTGGGTATCAAGTTTAGGTGGTAAGGTTTTAGCAGCAGGAATACAGCAGGGGTGGCCTCTGTGGGCAGAGCCTAGCAGCTGCCCCATGTCAGAGCAGAGACAGCTCCAGCTGCTCCAGAAGGGACCCATCCCTGGCCAGAGCTGACCCAGGTCAGTGCAGCAGGAGGGCAGAAGGTGCTCCAGACACGAAGCACAAGTTCCCCTGTGGCCCCTGGTGGAACAGGCTGTCCCCCTGCAGCCCATGGGTCCCACATGGAGCAGATCTCCACGCTGCAGCCCATGGAGGAGCCCCCGCTGGAGCAGGTGGATGTGGCCTGGAGGAGGCTGCGGCCCATGGAGAGCCCCTGCAGGAGAAGGACCCGGGCCAGAGCTGCAGCCTGCGCAGAGGAGCCCCCGCAGGAGCAGGGGGCCTGGGGGGAGCTGCTGCCCGTGGGGGACCCGTGCTAGAGCAGTTTGCTCCTGGGGGATGGATGGAGCCCATGGGACAGAGCCATGTGGGAGCAGTTCTTGACAGGAACTGAAGCCCGTGGGAAGGACCCTTATTGGATCAGTTTGGGAAGGACAGCATGACATGGGGGGGACCCCGCACTGGAGCAGGGGAAGAGAGTAAAGATGAAGTAGCAGCAGAGACACAGCATTATGGACTGACCACAGACCCCATTCCCTATCCCCCTGCACTGCTTGGAGGTGGGACATAGAAGAGGGTGGATGGGGTCAGAAAGGAGTTTTTAGTTTGTTTTTAGTTCTCACAGGTCTAGTCTACTACCAATAGGCAATAAATTATATTAATCTCCCTATTCTGAGTCTGTTTTGCCCATGACAGTAATTAGTGGTCTCCTTGTCCTTAGTCCTTATCATAATGGGCTACATTGTAGCCACTCTGGGCTACATTTCCATAATGTAACACTGTGCATATACTTTAATTTTCCTTATTCTTTGCTGTCATAGTTCAGAAAATAAAGCAAATAATTTGAGGATGATGTCCCAGTGTATATTCCAGAACCAAGGCTGCAGCAGTATCAAGGATCACGTACAACAGGCTTACACTGGCGAGAACTAACAGGGTGACCAAGAAACATATGCTGTAAGGCTATTGCATAAAGCTAGGATTTCTGATTCCTACAGATTCCTTTATTATTTTACATTGCAACATGATGCCACCCAGTGTGCCACGTGGCTGTGAAAAATAAATCGGTAATCTCAAAGTAAATAAAAGAAGCAAGCATCAGACTGCTGCAAAGTTACATCATCTGAACCTAGTGTCAAGAAAGCAGCTGTCATTTCTTCAAATGGGTCATACAGCAATATGCTAAAAGCTCAACCCACATTTGATTTCCACCTAGAAGCCTCCATAGACATTCTGCTTCTGATCTCTATTTATGCACTGGTACTTAAATTCTATACCCCAGGAGACAAAATATTTTTATTCCAATGCTGTTTTTATACTAGTGTTGTCTCTGAATTATTTACACTGCAGTCTAGCCTAAGAAAATAACAGAGCACACAAAGAGAAGAAATAACCAGCATGACTACCTACAATTTTATAGTGGGGAGAGGGGATGAAGAGAGTATTAGAGAAATATGGTCCATCTGCCTAAAAAAGCAATTTTTGACAGTCACAAAAATAGGGTAGTATATTTGGCAAAAGCAGAACTTGGAAGAAATAAATCGACTTCTTATAGGACAAAGCTACAGCAAACATGAATGAGAAGGTGGACAGGAAAGATGATTTCTCACATTAGAATACAAATCAAATCTATGCACTTTTAGTGTGTAACACAAAATCTCTAAAGAAATCACATTTTTTTTCCCCATCAATTCTCCTACCTCAAAGCTTCAGTTATTCTATTCTGGAAAACAGAAACTTTTAGCGCATCTTCTGGAAGATTTCCAGCTTCCAGTTGATGCTCAGTCCTGGGTAAAGTCCTTAGTGAAAATCTCTATTTGCTTCATAAATCACACTTCTTCCAAAAAGCTTCTTAAGTCTTTTGATTCAATAATTCTCTCTGTATATGCCTAGTGATAATCTTGCCTGCCCCTACCCTCCCCCGCCAAAAAATAAATAAATAAATAAATAAACATACAATGCTACTTATTCCTTTTCAGTGAATGAATTCTACCCAGGCTGAATACTGGAGTGTGCAGTTGAAAGGGTTGGGCAGCCATCTAGAGGGAGCTTGATAGGCTGAGAAATGGGTTGCCAAGAATCTCATGAAGTTTAAGGAGAAGTGCAAAGTCCTGCAGCTGGGAAGGAACAACACCAGGCACCAGAACACACTAGGGGCCACTCAGCTAGAAAGCAGCTCTGCAGAAAAGGACCTAGGAGTTCTGTTAGACACAAAGCTGAACACAAGTCAGTAACATGCCCTTGCTGCTAAAAAGGCTAACAGTATTTTTGGCTGCATTAGGCAAAGCACTGCAAGCAGGTGAAGAGAGGTGATCCTTCCCAACACTGACGAGGGTACACCTGGGGTACTGGGTCCAGTTCTAGGCTCCCCCATACAAGAGGGGCATGGACTTACTGGGAAGAGTGCAGCAAAGGGCCATGGAGATGAAGAAGGGACAGAAGCATCTCCCCTATGAAGAAAGGATGAGAGAACTGGGACTGTTGGACTGTTCAGCCTGGAGAACAGAAGGCCAAGGGGGATCTTATTAATATATACAAATACCTGAAGGGAGGGTGCAAAAGAGGACAGAGCCAGTAGGCACCAACTGGAACACCAGAGGTTCCATCTGAACATCAGGAAATACTTCTTTACCATGCAAATGGATGGTGCACTGGCACAGGTTGCCCAGAGAGGTCATGGAGTCTCCCTTCTTGCAGTTATTAAAAGCTACCTGAACACGGTCCTGGGCAACCTGCTCTGGGGAGCTCTGCCTGAGCAGAAGGCTTGGACCAGACGGCCTCCAGAGGCCCATGCAAACCTTAAACTCATATTACAGAATCACAGAATGGTTAAGAAATATTAAGTAAACTCTCAAGGATTCTGTTTCTTTAAGAAAATAAGGTCAAAAATTAACAACAGGAAACATGCAATAAAAATGAAGATCTGTTTTATGCGATAGCATTACTCATCTTCTAAAAGGGACGTGAAGGACAAAATGCAGCTCTGGACTTACCTTTTGTCAGGTATTCTGAACATTGTAATAAAAATAAACTTTGGAGTAAGATCATAAATTGATTTGGTTTAAATCGAAGAAAATACAATTAGTTTTTCTTTTTTTTAGGTAAGGGCAAACTAAAAGAACTACTTAGAGAAATTGGTTAGACTGACATTCTTAGGGACTTAACTGTGAAGGAAAACATATATCTTCAAATTAAGGCTTAAGATGCGAAAACTGCTTCCAACAGAGGTTCTGCAATAAAGAACAACCTTTCATTCCCCAATCTAGTAACACCAAATGACTCAAAAGACAGTATCAAGAAGGATAATACTAATACAGATGAGAAAGAAGCGGTTAAAAAAAAAAAAAAAGGTCAAGGACAATTAGGTCTTAGACACTTAGGAAAATATTTTACCATTCTTTTACAAAATTTACTTTTTCCTATTCTGTGAGCTTGTTGGGCACTCTTAAGACTACTAAAAACAAGGTTTGTTAGATACTTATAAATAGGAAAAGAAGGGCATATAGCATAGATGCAAACAAGAATTCTGAAAGACTGTGCTAACTGCATGAAAAGATTAGTTAGCTCCTTGTACAATTTAGAAATGCAGAACGCACAGGGGGAACTACAAATCTCCAAGAAGCTTTAAAGAAACATTCCTTTAAGACACCAGGTGGTAACAGATACAGTGACTGCAGATGTTTCCTGTAGAAACAGGGTAACTTGATGGTATAGCACAAACCAGCAGAAGTCTCTTTTTTTTTTTTTTACATTGTATGTAATTCTACACACTGTATGAAATTCTATGTGTATCTGTGAAAGAAACATGAGCTAATACTAAAAACGATGAAGACTAATCTTCTTACAGGAAAAAGTGTTCACAGATTGCTTAACATAGAATCAATAAAGGAAACTCATTGTTCTTTGTAATCATACCAAAGATTGTACAGCTACAAATATGACATTATGCATGAAATCAAAAAGTGGCCTCTCAAACAATGGTTAGATGGGACAAAAAAAAAAAACAGTTAAAAAATACTAAGTTTAAGATGGGCCTTAAGGGGCAAATACATTACATAATCCTTTTCTCGAACTACTTAAGTCTCAACACATGGAAACACATCACAGCAGTATAACCATAATGAAAGGTTCTTTAATAACACATTTCTATTCAGTTTTTCAGTTGGTGGACGTAACTCTTCATTTTTCAGCATGGGCATAAAATTATGAAAACAGAAATATTAGTTATTAGAAGTTTTCTTTTTCTTTTTTTTTTTTTTTTTCCTTCCCGTAATGCCTTGCAAAATAATGCATGAGCAAGACAATATTCACATTTATGGAACACAAGATGCAGATGTGTTTTGCCTGGTTCAGAGACAATAGCAGGGAGATGCAAGGTTACTCTGGACACTTAGTATTAGGTAATCATTTAAACAAAAAAATTCTCCAAGCTTCTTATCACTGTGCAGTCTACATTACAGTGCATGCAGGTAACACAATTAACATTAAATTTGTAAATCTAGTCACAAATACTGCACCTCAGACCATGGTGAATTTCCGTTAAAAGGTGACAGAAAATGAAAACCATGATTACTATAGAGAAAATCTGTTACAAGAATTTTATTACTGGATAAAGGTTCTTACAAGCACTAAATTAAACCAACTTGGTAGTTATTTCGCACAATCAGACAAACTGAACTGACAAATTAAAGCTTATGCAGACAATGCATGACTAAGAGAAAACAGTAGTTGCCCAGTAGCAAGGATTTACCATGGTTCCTACCTGTGGCTGGATTGATACTGGCAGCAATATGGAAGTGACAGAGTGCATTTGCATGAGGAGGAAAGTTCCTGTGAACTTCGTGAGGATCTTGCTGATGTGGAGAGTATCCAGTATGTGCTACAACAGCACCAGACCTCCTCCTCCCTCGTCGAAAGTGCTTCAGGTTTAACTGCATGAAGAATAAGGTGTCATTTTTAATTCCTTTCAAAAAGAAAAAGCAGATTTAATCTGTAAGTGGTTTTCTAAACATTAGGGCACAAAATATATTTTGCAGTTTAAAATCTAATTCAAATTATCAGCAGAGCTTCTTGCAAAAATTACAACATTCAGATTGTACCTTCACTAGAAAGATACCAAACAGAAGATATTACTGTTTCATAAACATCATACTTACTAAAGATTCTGAATTAAAAGAGAAAGAAATCCAAATAATCTTGTTTCAGAGAAACTGTGAAAAAATTACATCAGTACTTTGCAGAGGAATAGATGAATAATTTCCCCCTCTCCTCCCATAAGGGCCCTATGAGGAGCCCCTAGGGTAAACCCTTAGATTTTAAGGTTCACCCTAGTATTAGGTTTCTGCAACAAGATTTTGGTAGCAGGGGGCTGCAGGGATGGCCTCTGTGAGCAGAGCCCAGCAGCTGCCCCATTGGTAGGGCTGACACCCATCAGGTCAGGGCCAGCTACAGCTGCTCCAAAAGGGACCCAAAGCTGGCCAGAGACAAGCCGTGATCAATGCTGGTTGGGACTCCAGGAGAGTAGATTTAAGAAAGGAAAAAAAAAAAAAAGCCTGCAGTGCAACATCAGCTGGGAGAGGGGAGTGAGAACCAGCCCTGCAGACTCCCATGTCAGAGCAGAAGGAGGGCAGGAGGTGTTCCAGGCACGCAGCAGCAGTTCCCCTGCGGCCTGTGGAGAGGCCCCTGCTGGAGCAGGCTGTCCCCCCGCAGGCCATGGGTCCCACATGGAGCAGATCTCCACGCTGCAGCCCGTGGAGGACCCACAGGCTTCAAGAACTGTGGGAAGCCTGTACTGGATTAGTTTGGGAAGGACAGCAATGCATGGGAGGGACTCTGCACTGGAGCAGAGGGAGAGAATAAAGATGAAGTAGTAGCAGAGATATAGCATTATGGACTGACTACAGCCCCATTCCCCATTCTCCCTGCACTGCTCGAGGCTGAACACAGAAGAGGCAGATGGATGGTGGATGGAGGCAGAAAGTGTTTTTAGTTTGCTTTAGTTCTCACTGCTCTAGTCTGCTATCAATAGGCAATGAATTACATTCTTCTCCCTTATGCTGAGTCTGTTTAGCCTGTGACGGTAATTGGTGAGTGATCTCCTTGTCCTTATCACAATTCATGAGCCTTTTTTCATCCTATTTTCTCCCCCTGTCCTTCTGAGGGGGAGTGAAAGAGCAGCATGGTGGTGCTGAGTTATCTGCCAGCATTAAACCACCACAAACTCAATCCAAGCAAGCAGGCTTATTCCAAATGGAAAAAAAATGTAATTTTTAATATCAACAGTATTAAAGAGTCACACTCCACACAGTGCACATTTCAAGTCTGTTGTGCTGTAGCTATCTATACAAGCATGAAAAGGTATAAAAAGATACATGATTTCTATTACAGTTGGTATTACACTCTTGGTATTCCTTTATACTTGTTATCCTTTTCATCTATCCACAGCACACATGTAAAATAGTATCCTCATGATTTTTGCATTTTTTTTTAGACATTGCCTCTTTGTGAGAAACACAAAACTATCTCCAACTTCCCTTTTATTTTTTTTAACTCCTATTGGAATAGTTCGTTTGCTCTGTTGTATCTTTCAGTCTGACAAATTTTTCATCTATACACATGCTATAGAGATACCATTACTATGCTGACTACATCACTCAATTAATACAAAAGTACTATGTCCACAAACACAGTCCACAGAGCTTTGCTGCAGAGCTATAATGCTTCACTTTATTTCTGCTTCCCATTGCTTAGAAAACATCTGTTAAAGATTATTTGCCCTAGAGATACAGCTAGAGAGCTGCCTGCTCTACCTGAGGACTGAAGCAGGAAGGCAAAAGTCATCTTCTCTCACTCTTACCACTACTTCTCCAACTGCAGAAGCCATAGAACATGCCACATCTTCAGAGGTAACAAGTGAACCTCTACCATACAAAGGCAGCATTATTTGTGGGTTCTACACATCCTGCATACAGAATGTGCTCCATACTGTTCCTGGCCCTTTAAACAAGATAATATAAAAGCACTTTGTTTCAGTCACCTGAATAATATATGTAGCAGTGATATAACGTCATCGTGTTGTCTAATGTTAAAGCTCAGTAGGATGGCTGTCAGCTCTTGCTGTCTGCCAGGTAAACATGATGATGATTTCAAATAAATTTATTGTTTTATAACAATATACAGACCTATTCTATGAAGTATTATAGTTTATAATACATGTTCAAGGTATCACCTACAATCCTGTCTAAAATTACCTGTGTACATGTGTTTATTCTCAATGTTCAATTTCACTTCTTACCTCTAATGCATTTTGCATTCGTTCCTTACTTGAAGTATTTCTCTTGAAGTTATTTGTGAAGTTCACTGCTTCAGTCCAATTGTTGTTTCCTCCACCATATAACAGGCTGTCATTGGGTAACAAAGTCTCTGCCCAGAGACGACAAACGTTATCCTTACAGCAAGTCAGAAGTACATTGCAGACAGCACCACTAATGAAAGAAAATTTAAGGTGTGAAGATGCCACTTACAGTCACACAGCACGAAACCAAAGCAAAAGTACCAAACTGTTTCAATTACTGGTTTTTAGAATTGCACAAAGTCGCTTACAATAAACATTTGAAAAGACATTCTTGGGAAAATTCACACTATATGATAGGCTTTCATGTCTATTCAAGTATCCAAACATAAATCACTTCAATAATTTTCAAACCTCAAACTTAATAACAACTGTGGAACAATGAATCATGGATTTCAATTTACAGATTCAGTCATAGCTCCAACAGCAGTACGTATGTATTTCTTTTCCAAGTCCTTCACATAAAACACTAATCATACTCCGCATACCTTTCCTCAGTTCTCCAGGTCTTACTGTTACTTAGCACTTTCAAAACTACATATTCAAAGCAGAGAAACCAATGCAGTGTCAGGAATAAAACTGCAAATTTAGAACTACAAAATTCTCTTAATGACCTTTTTCCAAGTGCAATTTTTAGGTATATATACAAGAATTCCAATTAACTTAAACTAGACACTGCAAAAAAATATACAGATCATGAGATTTTCAGCTCATATAAGTTTATAATTTAGCTTTAGCTAAGATTCAAAAATGCCATGGATCTTCTGACACTGAAGTAGGCATCATGGAATAAGTGGATTTTCCCAGCTTATTAAGGGACTGTGGTAATGGCTTTATGTTTGTATAAAGGTTGTTTTTAAGGTTTGTATAAAAGCATAAACTTGCCCAAACACAAAGGTATGCAGAATTCAAATGGCTACTGATTGGAATAATAGTTACAGTAAAAAAGCACGCTTGCAGGATACAATCTTAATGTTATTTCAGTTTGAGATTACAGTTACTTACCAAAACTAGGGAAAGGGTATTTAGGAACAGTCAGAACACAAAATTAAAACCTCCAAACTATCAATTCCAAATGATCATTTTAATCCAATTTGCAGATACTGTTTCTGACAGAGGTCTAGTTTTGTACTAGGTCGAGAAAGAAATGGTAGGAACAGTAAGAAATATTTGAATACTTCTGAAAGAAACCATGAAGTGATAGGACTTTTGAATTGCTCTTTTTTCTTTTGGCTTTTTTTTTTGAACAGTTTACCTCACATTGTTAGAACTACTCACCGTGGCATGAATTTGCTGGTCTTCCTCCATGAGAATGAATTTACTGATCGAGGATGGGCCAAATAAACAAATGAAAATTCAATTTCTTGTGCTTCTTTTCCTGGACTTGCACCTGGTGGTGTCACGGCAGATCGCCAGCTGTCTGTATTGTACCACACTTTCACAAGACAATCGTCCTGGGGTGGGGAGGGGTTGGCACAATAAATAAGAATACTTTGGATAAGAATATGATGCATCAAAAGGACTTCATACTTTAAAATCCATCTCCTTGGTTTTAATTTTTCTTCCAAGTGAAATACTTCGCTGATGACAATGACTCAGCTCAGTAAAAAGAACTTCAAAACCCAATTATAAAGAAAACATGGTAGCAGAGCTGCCTTTTGATCTGTCTTGCCACTACTGATTTGATTTTCATTTTGCTCCTTCTGATTAGCTGTCAGTTTTTAAGCTACAAATCTTCAAGCTGTATTGCCATTCAAATATCACTAGCACCTGTTATTGTACTTTGGAAGAAAAAAACAAGTTACACACACAACATTCAATTCTAGGAATACAAACAGGTCGAAGATGACATCTCAAAATTCAAGTTCAGTCCTTGAGAGACCACTTCTCTTACATATGCAAATAAAAAAATTGAAAAGTCATGTATTTAGAGACCCTGCCCATATATCTTTAAGGACTAGATAAAATTATCTGGATCTAGATTTGCAAGCTGCTGATAAACTCAGTATATAAGTGTGTATAAATGGTTCATTCTAGCATTTTGTTTTCCTTTTATTAATTCTGCTCCTAGATTCTTTACTTTAGACAGCATAAACTTGATGCCTACTTGCATCTGTTAATCTGTGTAAAAACTGCTCATAGTATAAGGTTTTCTGTGCCTTTTTAAAAACAGTCATTTGGAAACATCCTCTCTCTCCCCCCCCATCTAATTTGAAAATTCCATAAATTCTCACAAGATTTTTATTTTTTTAACCCACGTCAGTGTGAATCTCTCCTCATATAAAGACAACAATATTACTCGGAGCTGCAAGCTATTCATTTAGCACCCCTTAATAAGTAGTATATACTACTGTATGTATTTGTGATATTTTTCTTACTGGATGCTTTACACCAACTTGACTTCTCTGCTCTCAGTTGTTAGGACATGGTTTTCTTACAAAATGAGAACAAGAAGTTTGGTAGTATAAATAAAAGATACATTCGACAACGCTTAAGAAAGTGAAAAGATATGGTGAGATTATGCTTTATTTTCCCAAGGGGTTTTATTGCTTTTGCTGAGAAGCCACTTGATGGGCAAACAAAGCTGATCTATAAGATGGGCTACAAACTCTAATGTTAACTATGTGGGAAAGTATATTCTGATGTTTTACAGTTTAATACTGACTCAAAAAAGGTATTTTAAAATAGTATTTGGAATATTTTATTGTTTTCCCTATCAGTGTATTTATTACCTTTCTCTCGAATTCTCCTTTTACTAAAAGTGTAAAGGTACACAGAGATCACTGGAAAGACTATGCAAAAAAAAAAAAGCTATAAAAATGAAAATTTTCATTAGAAAACCTGAGAGAAAAAAAGCTCTCTGAATTTGTATGAAACAACAAAAAGTTTACCTTTCCAGCAGTAGCAAAAAACTCCCCATCTGGTGAGAACTTCATTAAACAAACTTGAGAAGCAGTTCTACGAAATAAATACATTTAAAAATAGAAAATAAGTTTTAAGAACTTTTTCAGAACTCTAAACATTTTTTACCTTTGAATACATGACAGTGGTCTAATTCTTATATGCAGGTGTCCAACATACTCTGTTGAACAATTTAAGCTTTAACAAAGTCGAGAAGGAACAGGTAAACTTGTGTACAACACCTGGTTATGGTCACACAGGAAAAACAGGAAACTAAAAAGTTGTAGCTGAGACAAAACACAATATCCCATATTACAAATTATTGTAATTGAAAAACAGCAGCTAAACTTGTGTGCTTCACCCCAAATATGCTCCATTTCCACTTCGTAAATAATTGGATTTCAAACTGAGTTCTTTCAGCCCATGTTATCTTCCAAGTTATCTGAAAAAAGAGACCTCAGTTTCTCATATTCCCCACAGTTATAACTGAAGAAAACAAAAACGTATAAAAAGAATAACACACTTCAGTATTTGAAATTAATTATTATATTAATAGTCAGACTGGTAGAAGCAGCCACACTGAAAAACCTTGACCTAGTTAAGTGGTTCTTTTCTCCTGTTTTACTTTCACTGGAAAATGCAAAAAAAAATGTATTTTACAGGTTTTCAAGCACTGAGCTGGCACCTATATGATAGACTTATTAGTGGCAACAAGAACATACAAGAATTTAATTATGCACTTAAAGTACATAGTATATTTTCATCTTGAATTTATTAGACTTGTGTAACAAGTTGTAAAGCCTAACTTTTGAAAGGATTAAGTTAGCCATCGGGTCAATGCAAGTGTGTTAGTGTATGCAATAAGAGCAGCAAGTAAATTACAAAATCTGCGCATCAAAGAAAGGCAATTTCCAACTCAATTTCAGCAATGTGCTCCTACTACAGCCAATATTAAGACATTTGGGAATGCCTCCTTCAGACATTAAAAATTATTCTGGCCTAGGACAGTATTGCAAAGTCAGTATCTTGCAAACTTCTTAACATGAAAAAAAACTATTCTAAATCTAACAGACATACAAATGCTAGAAGACACACAGGCACAAAAGCACTTGCCTGACAGAGCAAGTTCTGTTGACCCTTATCAAGACCTGCTAGTTCAAAGTACGCAAAACCCAGGTCTCACTCCTCTGCAAAATTAGTTTAGAGGTATTTAAATGAAGACTTCTGTAAGGTTTGAGATTCAAATGTGAAACTTATTATTGAAGGGACAGAGGAAGAGCAGTATCTGCATGTTACTGACTGCAACTACCACACTCCCAGATCCTGAAGCCATTGGCATTGATCCTGAAGCCATTGGCATTGTATCTGCAAGCTGACGACTCTTCCCATACGGAGGAGAAATGATGGCCCAAAGGCTTAATCAATAAGTTGATTAAAGTCTTTACTTCGTAATTTAGAAAGTTCACCATATTCAAAGGAAAAATTTTCTGTGGATAATGTTGGGATTTTAAACACACTGCTGGTAAAAGTTGGGCAGTACAGAGAAAAAGAAACAACTGAAAGATTAAAAAAAAAGGGGGGGCTTTTCCAGGTACTTCCAGGGAACTTATGCCATGTGTTTCATGCAAAGTAATTGCAGGTGGGTCCCTCCAGCCAATCACTTAGGAAGACTTAATTAAAGAGGCTGCCATATGCAACACTAATCCCAAGCAACCAGTGCACTTGATGCATTAGCAGAGTCTTCCTGTGGTAGGGAAGGACCATGATTTGGCTTAAAAACTGAAGTACTGAACTAAAACTCTTCTGACTGTACCAATACACAGACACAAAAACTCTAAGGATTACCTAGCATGAATATGAGAAAAGCATTCAGAGATGCAGTAAAACAGAATCTGTCCATCTTTGCGTGAATTGTCTAAATATCCAAAATAAATACAGAAAAAGCAAAATGTGGGAGGGTGTGTGTGAAGGAAACAGAGGTGCATTAGAAGGAATTTATCTGAGGGAATTGTATTTGAATTGGTACTGCAAGCATAATAACCTTCAAATATGCAGCTTTCGTCTTTCTTACTGTACAAGGAACAAAGTCTGCTGATATGGTCACAATAGCTGCCTTCACACAGCATTCTAATAGTATTCAATATAATTGAAGATCTGCTTAAAACCATAAACTACCTCAAAACAACTAGTTACAATTACTTACAACCAGTCTTGTAGGAAGAAAAAAATGTCACATATTCAAGGGAAATGCAGTTCAAATTTATCATGTTTAATAACATTTATCAAATTGAAGTATACAATAGGGTTTCACTGTACTACAGTAAGTATTTAACCTGAAAGGTATAAACCAGCAAGGAAAAAGGAATTCTTTGTTTCTAAACCCGTTTCTTACTTGCATTGCCAGATACACCTCCATTCTCCACATCCAACATCTGTTCTTCCAGTGTTGTCATTGTCAGAAGAGTTTTCCGAAGGAACATTGGACCAAAGCTGAAGACAATTGGAACCAGTCAAAAGGCGAGTGCCTAAAACATGTATTTGTAACCATGTAAGTACAAAACAAGTAGAAAAATACATTTTTCTATAAAGACAGAAACAAAACAGTTCTGCGTTCTGAAGCCAGATACACTGGAGAACAAAATAATACCAGATATTAAATTTATGCCTTTTTTAGAGCAAAGTTACTATAACAGCAGTGTGTCTTTCACACCTTCCACTGCACTGGTAGATTAGATCCATCCTGAAAGAAGGTAGCTTGTATTATGAGACATATTAACTTCAGTATATACAGCTGAAATAGTGAAAATCCATCAGATTTTCAGAGCAGTCTTTTCTAAAAAGAGGGACCCAGAGCTACTGTGTATGTCCCTCTTTCACTGCAATATTTATTTAAGCCACTTTTTAAAACATTACATATTGCTGAGATTAGGACAATCAAGTAACACCATACAGATTCATCTAATACTTTGTCTCTCTTCTTATTACAAGTAACCAAAGGCAGATTTCACTTCACTTTGGTATTTTCTATCATGCTACAATAAAACGATCTTTTCCTTGTCTCCAAGGAACAGTGAAATCCAAGTAAGAAATCAGTTGCTCATAGAGTTAAATGTTTCTTATATTCTCTTCTTACCTGTGGGATCCCATGTTAGATTATGTGCTATACCTTCCAGTACTATTTGAGCATTCTTCTGCCACTGATAATGTAACCTCTGAAATGTTAAATATTCACAAACATTAGCATAGAAGTGCTTTCTTCCCCTCCCCTTTTATAATAAAAATATCACATCTTAACTACATTCTCCAACTTTTATGAAGGATGTTTCTAAAAATTAATGACTACTTACCTAAAAATTGTTTAATGTTGACTTTAAAACAAAAGAGCTTTCCATTTATGTGATCAAATAGAGGTTTTTAACTTAGTTAATAAATAAAGCTTGAAAAAAAAAATTGGTTATATAATCATCATCAGGATCTGAGCTTTCTAAAAGGGAAGTATGATTTCATTAAAAAATATCAAAAGCCTATTTTTAAAGAACAATTCCAAATAACTTCTCTGCCCTCCTCCTACCATTTCCACTTCCCAAGGAGCATGCTATATCTCAATTTTATTCCAGCATTAAATGAAGACATTAAAGACATACTCAATTTTAAAGTAAACCAGAGAAATTAGTTAAGCTTTACAACCGAGTAAATGAAATTGAGTGATGAACCACTTACATTGTGATGACTGCTGTTCTGCTTCAAGAGGCTAACTGGCTCAAAGATACAAATCACATTTCCGTACGAAGCTGCAATCTAAAGCAAATTGTATGTACATAAACACATGCATTAAGAAACAAGCTATAGAACAAGCAAGAATAACTTGTGGTTCGCTGATTCTATTGTTAACTTGCCTTTTAGAAAAAAAAATGAAGCTCATATCCATATTAACTTTTGATAGCAGAAGAAAAATGACATTCAGCAAAATAACAAAGCAAGTGGTGACAATAACAGACGTACAATCCTTTAATTATTCATTAGACCTGATGAACTATTGAGAGTATAGGTGGACATGTGCATTTTTGTTTTCTTAGATCAGATTTATAACCAACATGACTTCCATAAATAATTCGGTAAATACTAAGTAGGACACTAAAGGAATCTGCTGAGTTCATATTTCAAGAAATGGAAACAACTCCAATTCAGAGCACTTTTGTGGACCTCCCCAGCAAGAGGATATGTTACCCTATGAAACATTAATTCAGAAAACTTGAGCTACCCAAGCTAAATATCCAATGCAGAGATCACAAAATCAGAAGACCTACTAAATGCTAATAGTTTTTTAGTTTTAGTGGTTTAGTACAGTCAGCATTCATTGGTATTTCAAATTTTTATTCCATCAGTGGCATCGGCTAACCCAAACCTGCATTAAGGCAAAATTAGGACTATTTTATCTCAGGACATCTATGTAAAAGCAAGTTTAAAGTGCCTTGTAAGGGACAAAGCATGACAAATGTATGTGCCTGTCTCTAAATTGGAGAGAGAAGAACAGTGAACTTTATGGTGGAAAAAGAGTTGACCAGATGGCCACAGCCAGAGAGCTGAGGTCAATTCAATGTCCAGGTGGAAATCAGTGACAAGTTGTGTCCCTTGGGGGTCCATATCAGGGCCAATCATTTTATATTTATAAAGAACAGACAACAGGATCAAACATACCCTCATCAGCAGGTTTTCAGATGACACCAAGCTGAGTGGCTCACTTGACACAACAGAAGGATGGAAAGCCATCCAGGACCTGGACAGACCTGAGAAGTGGGCTTGCATGAAGCTAATGATGTTTGATGAGGCTAAGGGCAAGGTGCTGCACCTGTGTTGAGGCAATCCTAAACATTAGTGTAGGCTGGGAGATGAATGGATGGAGAGCAGCCCTGCAGAGAAAGATTAGAGGGCACTGATGGATGAAGAATTGGACATGAGCCAGCAGCGAATGCTTGCAGCCCAGAAAGCCTGGGCTGCATCAACAGAAGCATGGCCAGCAGGTCAAGGAATGTGATCGTCCCCGTCTACTCTGCTCCTGTGAGACCCCACATGGAGTCCTGCATTCAGCTCTAGGGCTGCCAGAATAAGAAAGACATGGTGCTGTTAAAGCAGGACCAGAGGAAACCCACAAAGATGACCAGAGGGATGGAGCAGCTCTCCTATGAGGACAGGCTGAGGGAGCTGGGGTTGTTCAGTCTGGAGAAGACAAGGTTTCGGGGACACCTTACAGCAGCCTGCAGGAAAGGGGCCTACAGTAAGGGAATCTTTGTCAGGGATCATAGTAATAGGACAAGGGAGAACAGCTTTAATATTAGATGTAATCTAAATTATACCTAATAAGGAAGAAATTCTTCACTAAGAGGCTGGTGAGGCAATGAAACAGAAGCGGATGCCCCATCCCCTGAAGCATTCAAGGCCCAGCTGGATGGGGCTTTGAGCAACCTGGTCTTGTGGGAGGTGTCCCTGCCCAGGGCAGGGGAGTTGGAATTAGATGGTCTTTAAGGTCCCTTCCAATCCAAACCAAACCACCCAATGATCCTAACATGAAAGGCCTCTATTCTAAAGTAATGCTTGACATTAAGAGAAGCAAGATGTCATGGTTTTAGCTGGGATAGAATAAATTTTCTTCATAGAGGGTTGTATGATGCTGTGTTTGGGATTTTTTTATGACAATAGTGATGATAGCACACCGACGTTTCAGTTGTTGCAGAGCAGTGCTTGCTCACACAGGGCCAAGGCCTTTTCAGCTTCTGGTGCTGCCCAACCAGCAAGGGAGGACACTGTGGGTGCACCAGGAGCTGGGAGGGAACACTGCCAGCACAGCTGGCCCAAATGGACCACAGGGATGTCCCATGCCACATGGTGTCATGGTCAGCAATAAAACAGGGGTAAAGGAGGAGGAAGGGGCGGGACATTGGAAGTATGGTGTTTGTCTACCCAAGGAACTGCTATGTGTGATGGGCCCTGCTCTCTGGGAGTGACTGACACCTGCCTGCTGATGGGAAGCAGTGAATGGATTCCTTGGTTTGCTTTGCTTGTGTGCACAGCTTCTGCTTTACCTGTTGAACTGTTTTTATCTCAACCCATGAGTTCTCTCACTTTTACCTATCTGATTCTCTCACCCATCCCACCCCCACGGAGTGAGCAAGCAGCTGGGTGGTAACTGGCATCTGCCTGCCATGTTAAACCAAAACACAAGATAATGCTACTGTCTACAGTTCTGATATTCAGTAATAGTCAGTTTCTGATTTCTATGAAGTTCTTGCTCAGAAAGTATTGTTTTTTAAAGCAACATTAAGTCAGAGTCACTTTATAGAACATGTTTTGATTTCAGTATCAGCCACAAATGTTTTAAGGAAAAAAAAAGTACTGAACAACTGTACCTGAAGTGATATTTAAACTAGAACAGTAGATTAATGGTTTCCAAAGAAACCCTCTGCATTAAAAAGAACAGATAGTTAAACCTCTGTCAAACTAACAACCTAAACATCAGCCTGACCCAGAAATGCCAACAATAATTTTGTCACTTACAAAATAGTTAAACAAACCTTTTCCTTCCCTCTCAGACTAATATCTGCCCTCTATAAACCTCTTTAAGTACCTCAGTTACTCTTTTATTCCCGTAATTCCATTCCACACACCAACAGCAGCATGTCTACATAGAATCATGTTGATTAGTCTTTTTCTTCCTTTTTTTTTTTTTTTAAACCAAATGTGGACAGATCTTCTGCCTATTATTGTTTTTTTTTTTTTTTAAGACAAACTAACATTAGCATGCCAAAATGCTACACAAGGAAGTGTCCAGAGCAACTGTTACCACATGGAAGTTCCATAGGCTTCCATGGCATTGTAGACACTTTCATTAGTCCTCATGCAGAAGCTTGTCACTGACAAGAATAATGCAGATTTGAGTGTTGACTAACTTCCCAAATTACCACAATAAATGCCCAGATGGCAATAAAAGTTTTTGCTTTGCAAAGTCCTTGTATTAAATATGTGTGGAGATGCCTAACTGGGTTGTAAAACAGAGGTTACCACTATTTGTGTGCCACCGTCAAGGAATAAAACATCAGCTTTTGGGGCAAGAATTTTCCTCACCCTCATTATTTTGTCCAAACTACCACTGGTCTCATTTTATAAAGTTTCACTGTAATCATATATATATCATTTTCATATCGTTAATATATCATTTTATAATATATTAACAAAATATATAATTGCTATATTATGTTATTAATATAACAATTATTATTAATATTAATAATCAAATAGTTTCTGGATACACCTATGTTTTTCCCCCATTAGTCCTCCATATTAAATAGAATGACTCAACAATTTTCTCATTCATGAGAAGGTCTTACTAAACTACATTATCATTCACCACCAAGCAATGTAAAATAAAACAATCAGTTACTTTGAAAAGAATCCAGCCTGCCTAAAAAAAGTTCAGTTCATTTAATAAGCCCTGAATTCAAAACTCAATTTGCAAATTCAAAATAATTAGTAGACCTACTGATAAAAAATGTCTTATTTAACAAATTGTTCTTACTTACAGAACCAATTTTCTACAAGTAATCTATTAGCATGTAAATTAAATGAAAATTTTAATTACTACCTACAACCTTCTTCACTAGTAAAATATCGTGTTCCATAAATAAAACACATTGTATATATTGTAACAGTGCTGTCACCAGCTATGACACTTAAGAACAACTTTGATTGAATATTTCAAATTATCTGAAGCTACTGCCCTCTTCTTGTACACTGTCAGGTATTTGTACTAGCCATGCCGTCAGAAAACTAAAATTTCATCACATTTAAATCAAAAGTTTTGGTCTAATTTCCATGTTAATATAGAAGAAGCTGCAAGAGGCTTGTAGCTTACATTGTGTGGGAGATGGTCAAGTATAATGCTCACCTCCAAACAAATCTTTCATTACCATGTTGCATACAAACACAGGCAAGAGATTCAGTGGCCTACAATTACATTGTCCTCTTTGTAGAAGTAATTAGTCCTTGTAAATCTATGGGATATTTATTTTTTTAACAAATATAGATGCAAACACTTGTTTGCATAAACAGATACATGCATGCCCTCTTTGAATGAGTAAGAACTCTCATACAACTCATCTCATTCTTTGAGACAGAGTTAAGTTTCTCCCCAAAACTAAGGAGTGAGAACACGGAGTCATATCCCAGCCTACCATTCAAAGCCAAGGTAGGGGTTGATCAAGTATGAACCCCCAAGCTGTTGCTACTTCAAAGTAGTTTCACAAGGCATTAGCTTCCCAATAAACTAGAACTGGATCTAGAGGGCAAGAACAAGTGAAAATTTGAACTCATTACTTTCATAACCAGTAAACAACCCTTCTACAAACTAATTCTGTCATCCAAAGGGCAAGTGATGGGAAATCCTTCAAACAGAAGGCCAGATATTTGTAAAAGATACGTCATAGCAGCTCTCCGTAAGTTAAAAAATTAAAAAGGTACATAATTCATAAACTACAAATTATTAACAGATGCCTTCTTGAAAGGTTCAAAGTTACAGCCAAATTAAACTGCATTATTTGCATTCCGTTTCTTCCTATTGATCATAAAGAACAATCTGGAGGTTAACTGAAAAGAAATGTGTCAATACCGATGAAGATTCTGTAAGAAGATATGACATCTTTGCAGCAGCAAGCTGGAAATACACTGAACTATCCAGTCAACAGATTCCTAGTTATTCACTACTTGTTCACACAAGTTATTCCTAGTTATTCACACAACGGAAAGTTGTTTCAATACCCAGCAAATACATCAGACTAATCACTAGCAGCAAACTATGCTAATCTGCAGGCTCAAAGTGATCATGTAGGTCTATGTAAAAACTGATAAAATCCTAAAACTTAGTTCAAAAGTTTGATATATACATATACATAAATCTGCAAATCAAGGGCAGTTGGTCATCTAAATATGTTCAGAACTGCTGTCAGGAAGTCACGATGACCTTCCAAAATTGCAGAAAAATATTATAAACTTGTGTTATGTGATCTGCACATGCATTTCACCATCCATTAGTACACATCCAGTGAATTCAAACAAGAAAACTTTATAGTTAGCAGCCAGGGAAAAAACAAACGTTCTTTACAGCTTTGAGCTACCAGAGATGGAAGAGAGCACACTTCCACATTATCATTAATGCTCCTACACTACTGTTGCAAGAATTCATCGCTCAAACATTGAAATGCAGGAACAAAGAGTAGCTGTGGATCCTCTAGACTGTTATTCATAGACGTCACACGTAAACATAGAGCAGTTTCCATGCAGAGGTCTTCTCTCAAGACTGACACCATAATTTAACCAAAGCTCTCATCAATTTACTCGTAGTGATATGCAGAATGCTAATGTTACCACCCCACTAAGGCTTAAAGAAAGGAAAGAAGCAAAAAAGAAAAACATCTTCCATGAGCCAACTTTTACCCACAGTTCCTACTTCATTGGTAAAGAGCTTAACAACACTGTGACATCCTAACAGACAGAGCTACTTTGTTTATTCTTTTTATTTTTTTTACAGTGAATAATTAAAAAAAATATTTTTCAGTAAATAATTTTAAACCTATCTAAAATAATAATTTACCTACCTACATGAGAAGAAGACGAGAACTCAAAAAAGGAAAACCCTATCCAAAAGCAATTTTAAGCCTTTATGAATTACTTGAAAGGAATATTATTCTTCTACAGATATGACCTGAAAATTATTTTTGTGGAAGAACTATTCTGCTGCCAGTCACTGGCATAGCAAGCATGACAATGACATACTCAGTAGTGTGAAGATAGAGTGAATAAATTAACTTTGCTCCCACCTTTCTCAACTTTTGGTCAAATTGTTGTCTCCTCTATGCAACTTCCTGTGCAGGCAGCCATACATATCTTCTACAATCTTATAACCGTGCTTACTATTTCACATTTATGATGCTGCTTACCATAAAGAAAGAGATGAAGCAATGAGCCCTTTCGCTATTCACTCTTGTGAATATTCACCTTAGCTTGCAAGCATCCATGCTCCTGAGAAAGCACTTAACATGACATTGCTAGAATATGATCATTACAAACACCTTCGTACCTTTCCCTGTTGCATCGAACAGTCCACACATCCCACTTGAATGTTTCCATGTTTTGCTCCAGGGATAATCTGTAATCTTTCGAAGTCAGTCCCTAATACAACAATATCACATCCTGATGCATACGCCTAAAAAAAAAAAAAAAAGAAACCAGAAAATTAAACAAAGCTGTAACTACTTATGGCATCAACGTATCAGTGAAGAATGAAGTGACATAGGGAGTGCATTTAACCCATGTAGAGCAACACAGAGAAAAATACAAAGTTGCAGAGATCAAACAGATGTCTACAATTTCAATCAAGCAACAGACTGGCAGATTATGCTCTCTCTCTACTTAAAAGCACACCACAACACTTTTGTAACAAGGAAACAGTGGTTTAAAATTGAAGAGGCAAAATGGATGGAGTTACAAAAAAAAAAAAGAGAAAAAAAAAGAAAAACAATGTTCATGCAAAGCGGTATAAAGCAATTATATCCCCTAGACTCAAAAAAGAGACATACAAAAATAAATTTTCAAAAAGGGGGAAGAGAGGCGAGAAGATAAAATGCTGTAAGCCATTTAGGAGAAGATAAAATTCAAAAGGAAAACAATGAAGCTTAGCTATAGAAAAACTAAAGTTTCAGACTAACAAGTTTTGTATTACTTGCATGCCATGGATTCATTTTATCTTAAATTTATGTTGTCACTAAGTAATCTACCACCTTTATAGAACCACCTGTTGAGTATTGCAATGCCTGAATGAAATAGAAATTATTATCTTTAGGTAAATTATATTAGAAACTAGGCACTGGTTAAAATGTCACGAAATATTAAAGATTTGAAAAACTTCTGGAAACAATAGTAAGCAGCAGCATCCAATAAGCATATAAAATATATCAGTCAAGTGCCAAAATCCAGCAACAAGGAATGCACTAACAACAAAAAAATTAAGAGCCAGTAAACTAGCACCAAAATTATTAGTACCAACACCTGTATTCTGTCAAAAGACAGACAAACTATGAAAACAAGCTACTGTCCAAGAAGATAAAGAGCAGAACAGTATCACAAGAACTGTGGATAGAAGACTGCAACCAACCCCACTAATTTCTAGTATATTTACTAAAACAATACTTGACTTGAAAAAAAGCAGAAAAGTGGAACACTAGATTTGCAGATTTTAGATACAATGGTCATGCTTTCAGGTGTTTGTGATTAAGGAGTGATTTTTGTAAAACCTGTGCTAGACTATCGTACCATTACATATATTAAAATGAAAAAATAAAATAAAACAAAAATGAAGATTTCCGTGCAAAGCTAATTTCCCCTGCAACGTGTGTAGTCTATTTAACAAAACCATCTTGCCCAGAAAACCAAGGACCATTCTCTGCATTCAGGCATTATTTTCCAACCTTCAGACTACCAGCCACCTTTAAAATAACCTGATTGTTTAAAGTGCTGTCTAGAATTCTTCTATAGACTAAACACCTTTACTTGTGATCATTTACTATCATCTTTGTGCCCCTTCTTGTCCTGTCTTCTCCTCACCTGCATGCAGTTTCAAGCAGTGCAGTTCCTCCTGTCAAAACTGGATCATTTATTACAAATGGGCAAACTGACCTGCAGGCTCTGATTTAAGACTTATACCAAAAGAGATTGAGTTCTATTTTCTGTTCAAATTTTCAAGTGATTATTTTGACATTGCAGTGACATGTTGAACTTTTGATCTGTTCCTCACAGAACATTTTTTCTGAAGTCAAAAAGCATCTCACCTGGTGACTCAATGATTAAGTCCTTAATCCACTAGGCAAGGTTTATTCCAAAGTACAATATAGACTGAAAATGATTGAATGAAGTCCTCTACCTCTTCTGTATGCCCCTCTAGTCCTCATCAATACTTTGTAAATTTACTAAATTTATCCACATCTGTTTCCCTCCATTTCTACACTCACAGAGAAGCCTGAGATCATGTAGAGTCACAACACTACAGTATTTCCACCAAAGGGAGTGAACAGCAGCATAAATACTAGCACAAAGTACCAGCAGCAGTTCCAAAATTGGTAAACTAACCATTTTAACTGGATCAAGAACACTATATCCAAATACACTTGGATTTTGCATTGGAAGAACTCTGAAGTAACTATCACACCCTGGAGTTTTTAGGAACTTGCATATTCACCAATGTATCAGACCCAAGGACCTAATAGTATCAGAATGCAGACCTGCTACTCTGTGCTGCACTGTTTCCCACAAAGGCCCCCTTTATGAACATAAAATCTTGCTCAGGAGCTATACATCCTCTTCCCTTTAGCTACATTTAAACAATGGTATTACTTGACGATTAATATTCATTTCTTGCCCAACTTAATAGGCAGTGTGCTTAAAAAGAGAGCATCAAATCAGAGACGGTCTTTCTGACAGAAAGTTTGGGAACATCACCTCATTCCACCAGCTCCCGATTCCAATAAACAATTATAAATGCACTCATAAGAATATAGACAAGGGTTGGGGTAAAAGGAGTGTCTTTTTATGATCTTCAATCTCTGAAGAAAAATAGTCATACTATCTTTATATTCTGATAATTCTCCACATTACCTGAACAACAAGAACAAAACTGACATTCAGGAAAAATAAATCACTTCTGACATCAGTCTACTCAGACAGATCAGATCATACTTGCTCACACTGACTTCCTAACCCCCAATAAGCCAGAGTACCATTGATTAGCTCTTAAGCCTGCGGAGCACATCTGTCACCAATGAAGTAAGAAAATGAAAAAAAAAAAAAAAAAAGCAAACATTTCATTTCAAAGAGCTTCCTAATATGAATACATTAGACTATAGCCAAGCAGAAGGAATACTATACTATATATATACCATATATTATATATTTTATATATATATATATATTATATTATATATATTATATATTACATAGTGTATATATTATATATATTACATAGTATATATATATAATATATATATACACTATATATAACATAGACTAGCAGACAACTATAGACAAGCAGAAGGAATCTGACTTGGGAGGTGACTTTTGATGTTTCTTTGATAGAATCACAGAACCATTAAGGTTGGAAAAGACCTCTGAGATAATCCGGTCCAACCATGCCCCTACCACCAATGTCACCCACTAAAACAAGTCCCTAAGCACCACATCCAACATATTCTTAAACACCCCGAGGGACAGTGACTTCACCATCTCCTGTTCCAATGCCTAACTATTCTTTCTGAGAAGAAATGTCTCCTGATTTCCAGTGTGAGCCTCCCCTGGCACAACTTGAGGCCATTCCCTCTAGTCCTATCACTAGTTACCTGTGAGAAGAGGACGACCCCCAGCTCCCCACACCTTCCTTTCAGGTACCTGTAGAGAGCAATAAGGTCTCCCCTGAGCCTCCCCTTCTCCAGACTAAACAATCCCAGTGCCCTCAGCCACTCCTCACAGGACTTGTGCTCCAGGCCCTCGATGTTCTTCTTATAGTGATGAACACAGACTGAACACAGTACTCGAGGTGCGGCCTCACCAGTGCAATGATCACCTACCTCTCTGGTCCTGCTGGCTGCACTGTTTCTGATACAAATCAGGATGTCATTGGCCTTCTTGGCCACCTGGGCACACTGCTGGCTCATGTTCAGGTGAGCATCGACCAACACCCCTACATCCTTTTCCTCTGCACAGCTTTCCAGCCACTCTGCCCCAAGCCTGTAGCACTGCATGGGGTTGTTGTGACCAAAGTGGCCCCCATACTTAGCCACATTGAACCTCATCCCACTGGCCTCTGCCCATTGACCCAACCTGCAGGAGAAATTTAATTTCAAAGACAAAAGGGAAAGGACACAGAAGGCAAGCAAGTTATATATTCACCAAACAAACAAACAAAAAACAGTCAGAATAGATTATAATTAAGCTTTCTGGCAAATGTAATTTGCTTCCTCTTCTACTATTTCCTACCATTCCAGTCCGATTACACCTCATACTGACCAGACACCTCAGGAGAGAAGGCTGAGTGCTTCTCCTAGCCCAACCTGCCCTTTGCTGTCCCTCATGTAATTTTTCATTTAAATGGTCTCTGTGAAGAGATGCCACATTTTCATACACATTCGATGGAACCCAGATGCCAGTTCTGAATGCAGTTTCTATGCGGTAATATCCTTAAAAAGACACTTTTCTAGAACAAGAGCACAGAACTAACTACTGGACATTTTTTTTCAGCTCAGAAAATAGTGTGAGGTATTTCAACACAGAATCATAGAATCATTTAGGTTGGAAAAGACCTCCAAGATCATCAAGTCCAACCTGCCAAGTCTACCACTAAACCATGTCCCTGAGAACCACATCTACATGTTTTTCAAATACCTCTAGGGATGGTGACTCAACCACTTCCCAGGGCAGCCTGTTCCAATGCCTCACAACCCGTTCAGTGAAGAAATTTTTCCTAATATCCAGCCTAAACCTACCCTGCACAAACTGAGGCCATTTCCTCTTGTTCTATTCCTTGCTGCTTGGGAGAAGAGACTGACATTATCCTGCTACAACCTCCTTTCAGGAAGTTATAGGGTACACTAAGCCTCCTTTTCTCCAAGCTAAACAGCACCAGCCCCCTCAGACACTCCTTGTAAGACTTGTTCTATAGACCCTTCACCAGCTTCATCGCCATTCTCTGGACACACTCGAGCACCTTGATGTCTTTCCTGTAGAGAGCGGCCCAAAACCGAACACAATACTCAAGGTGCATCTTCACCAGTCACATACAGAGGAAAAATCCCTTCCCTAGTCCTGCTGGCCACACTATTTCTGGTACAAGCCAGGATGCTGTTGACCTTCTTGGCCACCTGAGCACACTGCTGGCTCATACTCAGCCAGCTACCAATCAGTACCCCCAGGTCCCTTTCTGCCAGGCAGCCTTCCAGTCACGCTTCCCCAGCCTGTAGTGTTGCATGGGGCTGTTGTGCCCCAAGTGCAGGACCCGGCACTTGACCTTGTTGAACCTCATACAGTTGGCCTTGGCCCATTGGTCTAGCCTAACCAGATAGCTCTGCAGATCCTTCCTACCCTCAAGCAGATCAACACTCATGCCTAACTTGGTGTCATCTGTGAACTTACTAAGAGTCCTCTCAATCCCCTTGTCCAGATAATGATGAAGATATGGAAGAGAACTGGCCCCAGTACTGAGCCCTGGGGGACACCACAAGTGAAGAACCTCCAACAGGATTTAACTCCATTCACCAGAACTCTCTGGGCCCAACCATGCAGTTTTTAACACAACAAAGTGTACACACGTTCAAACCATGAGCAGCCAGTTTCTCCAGAAGAATGTTGTGGGAAACAGTGCCAAAGCTTTACTAAAGTCTAGGCAGACCACATCCACTGCTTTTCCCTCATCTAGTAAGTGTGTCACCTTGTCATAGAAGGAGATCAGGTTTATCAAGCTGGACCAGCCCTTCATAAACCCATGCTGACTGAGCCTGATCACCTGGTTGTCCTGTAGGCGTTGCATGATTACACTCAAGATGATCTGCTCCATGAGCTTCCCCAGCACCAAAGTCAGACTGACAGGCCTGCAGCACAGTATAATGGAAGTCAGTACTCAGAAGTAACGGGTACTTTCTATACCTCATGTGTCTCTGATACAACAAAAATTAATTCTGTCAACTGGTCAACTTTTATGTACTTAATAATTCACGTCACTCATTTTTGTTTTGACAGGTGCTGTTTTTTTTTATTATTATTTTTAGAAGCTATGGCAACTAAGAAGAAAAGTAGGCAAGTGCTCTGTTTTCTGTAGGGTTTTCTGTAGAACAAGAAGCAACTCCAGAACACAAGCATGTCATACCTCTTCTCTTGTCTATATCACCATGTTCTCTATTAGCATTTTTTATTTATTTATATTTATTTTTTACTGAAGGCAAGGAAGGGAGGGGAAGACAGGCAGGGGCAGGAAAATGCTGCCATACTGTTAAACTAACAGAGAATCCTTAGATAAATTCCTAAATATATATATTAAAAAAAAAAAAAAAAAAAAAAAAAAAGCAGAGGCTCTTAAGTCTGGTTTCATTGAACAAAAGAAGCTTTCACCTTAAGAATGTCCTGGAATATTTACAAACAAGTTGTCTTTACAAAATGAGACAAGCAGATACTGTTTACATTATCATGTTCTTGGAATGTTTATCAAACGATGCTTTGTTCTTTTGTTACACAAATGAACAAGGTAGAACTAGTTCAAGCTGCAGGAAAACGGATTTCACTAGCTGGTGACATAGCAAAACAAGCCTGAAATTAGGAAGTGAAAAATGTTTTAGGCCTGTGAAAATAAACGTCACTTTGCGTGCCACACTAAGTTTTCAGGCAGTTTCTACCTGTTCTTTTAATGAGATGTCAGTTTTCACTTCTAAAATCACATTTATTTGGAGATCATATTTTGACAGTAATAGTGCATAAAAGCATGTTAGTTTTAAAGGAAAATGACACAAACAATTTCATGAACTATTTTCATTTCTTTCCACAGTGAAAGTCTGATACACACAGCTCAGAAATGAAAGTCTGGAACTGGCAAATCAGACTCTAGCCTCAACAGAAGAAAAGCAAGAGAGCAAGAGGCTTGACCTCTTAACACAGCACAGCACCTCCCAGTTAGTTCCTTTATACCCACACTTTTTATATATTTTTTCTATGTATGGACATACAAAGTTTCTGCTGTTGTTTTTGCTACAGCTACATTAAGAATTAGAAATAATCCTATGTGACCTGTGCAAACATGATTTAACCTACATCTCTTACTTGCAGGGCATGCGTATACGTACCATAAACTGCCTATTTCAGATTTTCAGATTCAGTTTTCTATATACATTTTAAAATACATATATAAGTACAAAACACGTGCAAATATGTACGGGTTGAAGATACAGACTACAAAGAAAGCTCAGAACCCTGTGCTGGATGAAAGGTCATGCAGACCCACCCAGCTGAAGTTGACCAGGGGTGGCATGCAGGACACACTAACTGTGGACATGCTCTGTCCCCAGCTTCTGCACCAGCAGCTTACCAGCACAACCACCCACGTTACTTCTCGCTTCTTCTGGTTTGCAACCATTGCATCCAGCTATTGTACCTGAGGTACTTCTCAAGGGCTCATCCTGGCCATTTTTACCACTCACAGGTCTCGAGTGTACTTAGGTCTCTTGCAAATGAAATGAGGCAAGTCCACAAGGTCAGGATGTCAGGGTTCACAACCAAATTGACCAATTAAACAGATTTTATTGAAATTCTGTGATAGCTGAATAGTATTTTTATGACATGCTTGAAAGAAGTTTCCGATAGCTACTTTACTACCCTAGGGAAGTTTAATTTCTCACTTAAGGAAAAAACAAAGCTACTTCAAGGAAAAAAAAAGCAAACAAAATATAGACTAAGAACAAAAAATTATTACCAAAAAAACAGAAATCTTATCTTCATTAGTTACCTGTTTCTTCTGCTGGATTGGGCATATAAACATAATACATCCTCAGTTTGCCTGGGCTGAATGCTGCCTATATACAACACAAATTGCATTATGTCTCACTTCCCTCTGTTCTTCTCCCTTTCTCACCCCTTCCTCTTTAAAGAAAAATGTACAAAATTTAGTCTTCTGAAAAGTAAAGATAAAGGCAAATAAATCTATCACTAGGTAACACTGAAAAAATCTGTGTTTTTCTCCTTCACATAGAACAAGGAGAGTCAAAACAGACACAGTCACCATGAAACATCTCTCTGAATTATTCTATTTAAAAAAATTATCTCAGGCAGACATTCATACTACTTTTTTCAGCATGGTATCTCCCCTCTGTTCCCCCCAGTCACAGATACTGAGGATGATATATCTTAAAGGTATAAACCAAGAAAGCAAGGAAACTGAAACATAAGCCATCAGTCTAAAAAAAAGTGTCTATGTACTCTGTATGCAAGTTCTGATATTGAGAGTATTACATTTAAATATCTTATTTAAAAAATTATTTTCAATAAGAAAATTAATTACATTCAAGAAATACTTTTATCCTGGGGAAAAAGTTTTTTTAATCTGTGGAGAGTATTTAAAATAATACAGTTCTCCAAGTGGTCAATTGATTGGCCATGCACTTAGAAACATGGCCTACTGAAACTGCACTTTTCATTGAAAAGGTTCAACTGTTTTGTGTTTTCCCAAGTTTAGCTCAGTTAAAAATAATTGATTTCTTAAATTCAGAATAGGTAAACTAGGACATAGACAAAAAACTAGTATCAAAAAGGCGTCCTTCCCTTGTCTAAGTTACAATCAAGAGGTAGGTGCAAAGAGTCTAACTTCTCAGAGACTCTTTGGACCACTCAGTTAAATTTCTTGTCTATAGTTACCCATGAAGTTATAAATACAAAGAAAACATTAAATATTTTCTAGACAGTCTAGCAACAATTTTACTGAGCCTGCTTTTATTTATCAAACAATCTTATAAAGCTGGAAAACTTTACAAAAAAAAAAAAAAACTTACAAAAGTTTTTTACAAAAACTTTACAAAAAACTTATAAAGCTGAAAGCTTTACATTGCTATCCAGTATCTTTGGAAAAATTGAGCGTGGTCTTGTTTACGCTACTCAAAAAAAAAACACATTTTTCAAATGTTCTCTAACATAACATTTTAATTTCACAGTTTTGTCAGTCATACAAAACAAGTCTCAGGTCCAAGATGACTTCAACTAGACACACAGAGGAAATCTGTCCAAAAAAGATTCTGCTTGCTTTGAACTATGCAATTTATCTTTCTTTCCCCATTTTTCACCCTTACAAACAAGAGCCCTTTTGCAGCGACCATGACCAGTCATAGGACTTGTGCTTGTGAAGTTCGTATTGCTGATAGTGATTTTTCTCCCCTTCTGATATTTTGTGTTAAAAACAAACAAACAACAAAAACAAAGTCACCAAAGCAGAACTGAATAAGGAAACATGCCCAGATCAAAATAATCACAAAAGTGTTACCAGTGTTGATTACCTAATAAGTTCTACACAACTTCCATAAAAATAGTATAGCAGTATCCTAAGTATGTGAGCATGAACTTATGAACTTACTATTAAAATGTATTCGGATATGAAATACTACACATCTGAAAACAAAGAAAGTAAAGGATGCATTCCACTGCAAATAAAACTATTACATTTCAGGAGAAGCACATCAAGAGCAAATGGATACATTCTAACTCCTGAAGGACAAGTTCTTTATACTCTTTAGCATACCAGATGTTATTATCACACATTCTCAGTAGATAAATAAAAGGAATGCTTCTTAAGTTATCTTGAACCTTTTTCTATACATAAATAAAAGGCGTGCCAAAAACTCTTTATCAGCATTCCCTCTAAGAAAGCTGAAGTTCCACTTGTCACATTACATCCTAAAAAAGAAATCCAGAAAAATGAAAGACAGAACCTCTGCCACCTGCACACCGTGAGGACAAGTACCTCACATACCAGTTTAAAACCAAACCAGGTGTTTTCAGAAAGGTTCATACAATTCACTGTGTATAGGCACTCCCTATTAATTTAATCTCCAACTTTAAAGTCAAGAATAATCTATTATTTTCAGGTTAAAATTTAACATTTTAAACGTTAACGTTTTAAAGCTTTTTCACCCTATATTCAGTATAACAGTGCAAACAGTATTCTGGACAACACTGTATATAAAAAAATCGAGGTACTGCAGAACAAGTTATCTTGTCAGACAATGACTCTTCCCAGCTGTACAGTACAGAATCCTGACACATCAACTCCTGTGTTTCCAGTCGCTCTGACCAAGAACTCACAGATGTTTGATGAAATGTTTTTATTATTATTTAGTACTGATATGTCATTGCATAGTTTTTGTACTTATTAATGCTTACATCTTGATTTCAGATGCAGGAAAAGAACTGTCCATTTTCCTATTAGATTTTCTAAAGTCCACCATTTCCAGAAAAAAGGAACGAGTTGTAGAACCTTTCACTTGTTAATGTTTCTAAGCATTCTAGTGAATTTAACGTGGTGTTATAAAACAAGTAATAGGGGGGGGGGAGGGAGAACAAACAAACAAAAAAAGCCACAAGAACATGAAGCCAAGGATGTTTCTGTTGACAGTTTTAAATCTGAGGAAAGGGAATCCATTAATAACCTTCTGAGCAAAAGGACAAAAATCATGATGAATGTGTCTATATGAAACACTGTTACTATATTTATGTCAAAACAGATCTTGGGAACAACAGGCCAATAAAAACAGGGAAAGCTGAACTCTCCAATGGTTCCTTTCTCCCTAAGGACAGATCCTCACTCCTTTTATCCATTAGGAAATTCTGACACTTCCTGGAAGTTAGGCTGTAGTGCGAGAGAGCTCTTCAGTGACACTAATAACTTGACCTCCTTCTCCCCAAAAAGCAACGTTCTGCTGAGCTTCCTATTTGGACATCTTACTTGAAACCTCAGCAGCACTTCACTGTACAGTAACTTTGCTGTCTCGCTATGTTATTTCCCTACCACCTGTAGGTCTCAAACACCTCTGGATACTTGAAATCTGAAAACCCAGCGCAGCGGGAATGGGAAGTCACAGCTGCTTCAGTTGCAGAGGGTTGCCAATATGAACTTACAGCAGTGGCATTTTGGGAAGCAAGCACTGCACTGACAAGGCCGGACTGGCTCCTCAAAGCCAGCCCAAGGGGAGCAGCGTGAGGACGTGTGGCCCAGGACCCGTGAGGGTGCCCCAGCCTCCCTCCCCAAGCTGGCACAGCACCCCGACAGCCGCGGGAGCTGTAAGCACCCAGCCGGGCTGAGGCCGGGCAGGAAAGGCACGCTCAGTTCTTGCACCTCCATTTACCGTTGCCCTATCGGGCTCCACACGACGCTGCTCCGCGGCAATCAGGGGCGGCCAGAGGAAAATAAGGTTAAAAATAGTGACGCGCGGCGAGAAGCTGAGTTTTGTCTCATTTCGTTCCTCGCCTGCCTGAAGAGGAGAGCAGACAGGGGGCACAGAAATCCCAAAACAGGAGCGAAAAGGGGGGGGGGGGGGGGGGGGCGGCGAAGGCTGACGCGCGGCTCCAGCTCCCCCGGGGCAATGCGGGACCCCCCCAGCGGGTGCAAGGCGCCCCCACCGCGAAGGTCGCGACTGCGGGGCGCTGTTTATGTAACAGCGAGGCGGCCACCGCCACCACCACCACGGCCAGCACCGCCACGGCCAGCACCGCCACGGCGGCCACCATCTTCCCGGTCACGGCACGTGCGGTGCCCCGGCACGGCTCGGTGATGGCGGCCGCCCCCAGCCCGGCTGCCCCGCAGGTGCGCCGCTGCCGTCAGCAGGGAGGGTGCCCCCCGTCCGCCTCGGACTCACCGTGAAGGGCTGTCCGTGCAGGCTCCCCACCGAGAAGCAGTTGTCCCCCGGGTTCACGGCCCCCGTCAGCACCTGGTGCAGGTTCATGGCGACACGCAGGCGCCCGGCGCTGCCGGGACGCCGTCGCTCGGCCCTCCCTCGTCCCGCGGGCGGCGGCGGCGGCGCAGCCGGAGGAGGAGGAGGAGGAGGAGGAGGAGGAGGAGGAGGAGGAGGAGGAGGAGGCGGTGGCATATAGCGCGGGGCGGAGCCTCCCCGGCGGGGAGGTGACGGCGGCGCAGCGCCCCCTGCCACCCGCTTCGCCGCCCGCCCGCTGCCTACTGCCGCCGCCGCCCGCCCGCCGCCGCAGCGCGCTTGGCTCTCGCGAGAGGCGGGCGGGATCTCGCGAGATCCCTCCCGCCGCCTGCCAGCCGCCGGGCGGCCATCAGCTGCTGCGCATGCGCGCCGCCAGGGCTCCGAGGAGGCAGGGGTCTGTCAGCGCAGCGCTGGGGGCGCCTCACGCCTCGCTGCCCCCGTCCCCTGCCCCTGTCAGTGGTCTGGGGCCGCCCGTCTCTGTGTCCCAGAGCAACACCACCGTTGTGGGTGCTGGTGCTCTCCCCCCGAATCGCAGCGCCCACAGTGACTTGCATTCTCGCCCTATGGAGAATCGTTAGAGCCTCTTGTTCCAGGAAATACTGCAAAATCAAAATCACCTCGTGACGTGCAGGCGAGGCATGGTGTATCATCCCACAACGTCTGCAAGGTGGTACCATGCATCCCTAACAACAGCGATTTTTCTTGGGTTACTTTACTGGTACTTCTGCAAGCAAGGTCAACTGCATACCTTGTGTGGCATGGGTCTCGCCCATATTAATAAATATAAGCCTTGCATCCTTCAAAAAACATACTGAGAAGTACCTCACTGTACTGTATTAAAGATCATAAAGTATTTCATGCAAATAAAGATTTCTCCTATTTAGTTTTCTGACATGAAGAAAATTCACGTTTTCCAGTGTATGTACATAGACATCCTGTCAAAGGTCCGTGTTTCTTACGCTAGAGATAAATTTCTGTCACCCTAATCACTCTTTTTGTTTTGGAAAGGATCAAAAAGCATATCAAATTACCGGTGCGTCCAACCAAACTGATCTTATCCTTGCCGGGAGCGATGATCACAGGCAGATGATCTTATCCTTCTTTCAACTGCAGAATCTAATGGAGCAACCCCAATGGATTTTTAAGGTAACAACAATTTTCACTGGTCCTGACCAAGAAGTGGCTGAACCCTGTCAGGGGCCCTTATTTGTGTTTTTCAGCATGGCCATCCCTTTCTGGGCCCAGGCTGTGAACCAGTCCAGCCGTGGTTGCAGCCAGCTGATACTCCTTCCCCAGAGGATGGTTCCAGAATATGCCGGACAGAAAAAGTCAGAAATCCTGCAGAACTACCTTGGGTCTTTGAGCCTTAATTGCTCCACAGGAGTAAAATGCATATGATCTGCACCATGGTGAGGTACCAGGGTGACAGGAGAAAGCAATCCCAGATCTGTCTGATGAAGAATCAGGAAGAAGGGGAAATTCAGAACACCAATTAAATAATAAAAAAATTAAAAAGCGAAAGCAAAAGTTTTACTGATAAGTGCTGATTAACCTACATCTAATTACGGCATAGTATGGTATGTTTACAGCTGACATAACCTAACATGCTGATATGGCAAGAAAATAAGGAACTTCTCATTTCCTTTCTATTTAGATTTGGTCTTTGTGACTGTCCAGATTAGTTTGTTTGATTTATTGCGTAATAGAATGGATGTTGCCTTCTTATTTTCTGTGACAAAGTGAGAGCCTATACAATGGCCTGCCAGGCACATACACCCATGTTCTGGCTCCCATCCCACCACCTTCCCCTTCCCACCCTTTTCTGTCAGCAGTCAGCTCTTGCATGGGAGCTGTCACTCCACGCTGCCAATCCCTGAAGCTGCTGCTGTGCATCTGCCACTTCTCGGCCTGGGGAATAGCAAGGGCAGCCACCAGAAGTGGGGCTTGCACACACGTTCTTCCGTGCGGTGCCCCTTCTCACTTCTGCAACATCTGTGAATTCAGCTACAGACAGAATATGTACGGTATGTTTTATTATATCAAAGTGAATGCATTGTTGGGCACTGATGAATTTCAGCTCTGGCCTGTGCGTTGTCATGCTACAGGAAATAAATGTTTCAATACAATTCAAAGTATATTTATACCTCATCTTGGAAAAGCAAACAAACAAGCAAACAGGTTTTGCTTGGAGTTTCAAACCTTGACAGTATTTAGAAGGTTTAAAAAAAAAATCTCATAAAGTTGATAACCACCAAGAAAATGTTTTCTTATGCTTTTTGGTCATTTTGCATATTTTTCTCACCTTCTTCTGAACAAACAGTTTGTCCAAAAAGGTGTTTATTTTTCTTCCCACTCAAAAGTGGCTACAAATTTGGAAAGGCATTAAATTTGCCCTATAGGATTGCAAAATACCAAGGCTGGGTCCTTTTCATTGTTGTGCTCCCTGACATCAGTAAATATTCTATCTTAGGGCCTCCCAGGAGCCATAATTCTCACAAGCAAAGCTGCTGATTCCCATCATTCACAACTCCTGCTGCACGTGCTCACTCAGTTCTCATCTTTGGCTTTTTAAAGGGGAACTATATATATAAAATATGCTCAGTATCTGAATAGCATAAGATGGGAAACACCGTCACTTCCGAAGGTAACATACAGTGGCCGTGGCCTTTCTGTAATGCTGCCAGAACTGCAGCATTTGTACATGCATAGAAGAGCTTGGCAGTGAATGATGTACAGCTTTTTGGATTATTGGACAAAGCATTACATTTTCAGTAACAATCAGACCTTTAAATGCTCTAAAAAGCAGTGTACCAGGTGTATACAAACACATTGTGTCTTAGTCTTGCTAAGGCACATCTTGCTTGTATTTCACTAATAAAGCCTGAAGAAGTCCAAATGAGAATTTTAAGTTCTGTTTCTAAAATGAAAATTGCACTTGTGCAAAGCAAATCCAAGTTAACGGTATTCTTTGGTGTAATGTGGTAGAAAATCGATGCAGATTTGTAAATTATTTCATTTGCACAAATGCAATGACATATTTTGTGTTCTTTCTCTGCAATAAATATCCATGAGTCACTCATTAACAGCAGTGAGCTTGCTTATGTCAATGATACCCAGGAAGCTTTCAAAGAAGCTGACATTTCAAGTGGCACATTTAGTTTGTCAACAGTACTAGTAAATGTTGTTTTCTTCCCTAATTTCTTAAAATTCATCTACAGGTATGTAGCTGGTTTTTTTTTTTCCTTTTTTATTTTTTATTTTTTAATTTATTATCAAAAGGAATTAATTATATTCTAACTTACTACTTAGTAAAACAATGCACTCTAGCAAGGAACAACTGTTCCGCCTCATGTACTCTATGATTTTGTCTTTCTTGCCCTTGATGTTTCTGCAGGGATGTGGACACCTGACCTTAGTGAGGTTAAGAGGAAGATCCCTGACTGAATTCCCAAAGATCTGGAGCTTACCCTCATTGTCCAAGTGGGAATGACGTACCTGATTCTCTTGAGCTTTCAAGAATTTTAGCAATGTAAAAAGAGTGAAAACACAGCATGGCACATAAAATGTATAAATATATAAACATTGACATTTAGTATTATGGTCCTAAACAGTCAACCATTTTGTGAAACCTTTCTTTTAAAGCAGCTTGTTTTGTTGATTTCTTCTGTACCCTGTGTTTTACATCTGTAGCCTCCAGGTTAGAGTGACATTTTCTTCTTTTTTTTTGTTCTGTTTTCATTTGGTGAAAGACATTTTGTAACAGTTCACGTTGTTGTCACCTCTCTTAACATTTGCAGTGCAGTACATTCTCTCTTACATCTGTGATCTGATAGAACCTTTTACTTGAAGGAGATACTTGCTGACTCGTATCCTTAGGTAAAAGATATTAGTGAAGATGTTTAGATTTATTCAATCCATCTTTTATTTGGCTTTTGGTGAGGCTTCCATTTTATGAACTCAGAATATTTTCAGTAGTTGTTTCCTAGGCAAAAGCCATTACTATATCCTTTAGGTTTGCAAATGAACAGTTGCCAATTAACAAGCTTTTAGAATTCCCTTTCATATTCAGAGTTTTGCATTCATTTCATAGGCAGAGATTAAAGCTGCTTTTGAAGAAAATCACACACAGGCTGCTGTATAATACATTAACTGTCCACTCTTTAATCACCAGTCATTACCAGTAATTTAGAAAATGGAAATTATTATTTTTACATTCTTTACTGGTGCCTTGAAAGCTCAGTTTGATCTTCCCAGTTTACCTGGAACCAGTAAGCTTGGTGGGAAGACTGGACCAGGTCATTTGCCCCCACCTTCTGTTCCCCACACTGCAGCCTCTGAGCTCCTGACAATGGTCCTTCAAAGCACAGGTGGGGAACCTTGAGTCTGTGCAGCCAGTCTGCGTTTGGCTCCTTCCTACCAGAGAGCAGCAGGGCCAGGGGCCAGGAGAGGGTGGGTGGGTGGCAGCAAGGATGGCAGGGCTTCAGCACTGTGCTGCTGTGCAAAGTGCACAGTAGCAAAATCCAGAAGGATCCTCCATGGCCTCTAGGAGTCCTGCTGCACTGCAAATTCTAAATGGTGCCAATTTCCAAATGGATCAGTCGTTTGTTTTTTTTTTTTTTAATTTTTTCAGTTTCAGTGTCCACAGGGTACTTTTCATTACATGGTGCAAGAATCAGTGTCCTGGAAAAGACTGAGCAAGGCTCTCTCCACCCATACAGAGATGCCTTTTCAGCTGCTCCATTCGTTGTGTGGACCTGGGAGACTCCATTTGGCTCTGGAGAAGTTCCTCAGACAGTTCACCTACTGATGGTGAATTCTGATTAGTCTGCTCATGTGTAGTGTGTGATTTGATATGCACAGGAAAGGCTATTAAAATATGCATTATGCAGTGCTACTTACCAGAATGTATTTGTCCTTTTTATGTAAACCCAAAATTATTCAGTAAATCTATTATTTTCTCAAAGATACAGTAGATTTCAGGTCATGTATAAAATTAGCCATTATTTATTGATTTAGTTAGTTAGTTTAGTTTACTGTGAAAAGTAAGTTTTAAATGATATGTAAATATGTAGACAGGTCTACATGCACGTAATTCTGCCAGTCTGTTCTAAAGAACAATATTCTATTATGTATTTTTAAGTTTCACGTATGTTTTCCATATCATATTTAAAAGGGTGACATCATTTATAGGTGTCCCTGAAAAACTTATTTGAAGAATAAGGCAATTGCTTTACTGCACCTTTCACATCTGTGTTAAGCATTTGGCTGTATGTGTTTCCAAATTCAGTAAGAGCATGTCTCCACAAATCAATCACATGCAGATGTTTTTATCTAGGCCTTTAAAATGGCATAAGATGCTCACAGGATAGCCTGAAAAATAGACTTTATGCTGGTTTTTTTTCAGCCTTTTATTTATTTACATTTAGGTGTTAATCTCATAGGAGGGAGGTGTGATGTTTTGACAGAGGACAGAGATAATTAGTCCATACCTATTCACAGCTTCAAGCAAACAGCCATTCAAGTATTGGGAAAGAAAAATGCCAAACACATCAGTCTTTTGTTCTCTCCTTTTGGCAGTGTAATTCAGATATAACACATTTCTCCTCAAAAGCACACACTCCCTTCTACCTTGAAACCACTTTGTGAGCTAGTCTCTCTTTTTTTCTTTCTCTTTTTTTCTTTTTCTTTTTCTTTTTCTTTTTCTTTCTCTTCTTTTCCTTTTCCTTTTCCTTTTCCTTTTCCTTTTCCTTTTCCTTTTTCTTTTTCTTCTTTCTCTTTTTCTTTTTATTTTTCTTTCTCTTTTTCTTTTTCTTTCTCTTTCTCTTTTTTTCTCTCTCTTTTTCTTTCTCCTTTTTCTTCCAGCAGTGTTAATATACAAGGCAAATTCAGGAGTTATTTAGGTGGGTTTTTTTGCTCACTACATATCAGAAAAGGAGCCATGCTCCTCCCCTCAGGCATCTATATACACATACACAGTGTGCCTGTTCTGTTAGGAACACTTGCTTCTTTATCTTTTTTATATTCTGTTTTTATCACCCACAGTAAAGTAGAGAAGAGAAAGGAAGAGCAATCAGATCAAGGAGAGCTGATCTTTGTCTTACTGCAAATTCCTTCCACCATTTGATGGCATTCAAATCCTATCTATTCATAGCTCTGCAGAAACATAAAAAAAAAAAAAAAAAAAAAAAAAAAAGACTAATAACTAAGACAGTAAATTTTAGCCTGGTGTTAAATTCACAGTTGGCTGCTATATGCTGAGTAGAAAATGACAATGCAGCTATGGATTGACAGGATCTAAAAGTTACACATGCATTTCTTAAGATACATTAAAGTAGGTTGGTGGGTTGTCCATCAGTATGAAGCTTCATCCATTTTGCAGCTGAAAAATATAACTTTTCAACTAGATTTTTTTTTTAAAAAAAGGCACAATTTCCTTGTTTTAATTTTGCTGTGACTGTAAATTGTCACTGGGTTTTATGAAGACTTTCCTGAAACAGCATGTGGTTTCATGATGTAAACTGTTTAATCTGCCCAAGAGCAATAATGCTTTCTCGTGACTCTTCCTCCACCATATATTGTATACTCCACCTCAATGGACTGATTTTATTTACTGCTGAGTCAATATTTACCACTTCGCTACTGCCCGCAGTAGTTTTAATCCCTGTCTGAACAATTGAATGGCACCAGGAGCTTTTTAAAGCCTGTAGGCCTTAACTCTGTCATATTCAATGAGTTTCTAGTGAAAGTTAAAGGGGATCAACACCCCAAAGGGCTCAAATGGAGGTCTGATTACAGAAGCCATGTGTAATGGAGCAGCACTAAGAAATACTGTACATCGTTCCTTTTACAGTTTGTTTCCTCCCGTAGCATAGCATTATTTGTAAGTGAATGTTAGTATTTCATTGCAGACACTTATCAGGAAATATTTTTGCTATCTAAAACACTTGGTTTCAGATAAGATAGCCGGCAGGGATAGCTGCAGAATTTCTGCCTCTGTCCTAGCCCCCGTTTGCAGATGGAATTGCAAAAGTCAGCTTACGCATAATGTGTAGAGGAAGAAAAGAGCCCATGCAGAATAGGTATATCAGGGAATTATCTCCCATGTTTTGATAAGATAAGGGGCTATCTGATGTCACTGATAGCTGCACACAGACAGATGCGTGGACAGCAGTATCACAAGAAGGGGAGTAATGCCTGCTGCCACCAACCACGCGAGAGGCAGGCACAAGAGGCTAGAGCAGCTGCCTTGCCTGGCAGCGTGCATGGAGCCACGGCAGTGCAGGTTTTGCTGGCACGTACGAGTGAGAGGGAAGTTGTTACTGATTACTGTTTGTATTGAAATCATCCTGGAGGACTTCAGTGGGACACAGGACATGCTGTGTGAGGCAGGGCACATGTAAAACCTCAAAGGTGCGTGTGTCCTACCCCTACAGAGCATGTCAGAGGATGTTTTCTGTGTGTGTGTGAAGATATTCTGCTGTAGCAGAAGCATCCACCTGAGGAAGAACCAAACCTAACAGAACATAAAAGAGAAATGAAATAACAGCCATCAGGAAGCATGATACACATACAAACCAGATACAAACCAAATTGCTTTGTATATAGAGACTCAGATCCAGGCAAAGCTATTTCAGTCTTTTCTTCCATGTTAGGTATATTTTTCTGTAGGCAGTTCACTCTGTCAGGTTTTCAGGCAATGATTGAAAAACACAAAATCTCCTTGAAATTTACAGATACTAAAATACCAGCGGAGCCAATGTAGATATCTGTGCAAAGCTTTTTCACAAGTACAGTTAGTCCGCATGTAAGACACTGAAACTGGTTAAGGTAGACTATCAGCTGTGTTGTAGATAAGTGAGTTTTGGAGCCATAGAAATAGATTTCTGTTCTGCAATTCCAGTGGCTTTTTCTGTGTTTTAGCTGCTGAACCTCCACTGCAAAGGCTAGTGTGATTCAGTAGCACTGATATGTGGTATTTTATCACAGAATCAGAATCACAGAATAGTCTAGGTTGGAAGAGACCTCCAAGATCACCGAGTCCAACCTCTGATTATCAAGACAAGTGTCTTGATAATTCCTTATGGAATTATTGTTTGAACTTTACATTAGGTATAGCTCTGTATTACCTCAATTTCTCCTGAGGGACTTGGCAAAGAAACCAGTAGCAAATCCAGCCAAAAGTCAAAAGCATGATATCCAGCTGGATGGGACTTCAGGCAACTTGGTCTAGTGGGACGTGTCCCTGCCCATGGCAGGATGGTCTTTAAGGTCCCTTCCAACCCCAGCCATTCTGTGACTCTATGATTCTATATGCATTCCCTGTTTGCTTTTGCAGCTTACTCAATCTTCTCCTTAAGTAAAAGTAGAAAGACACAGCCTTTCCCCCAGGAGGACAGAGAAATAAGATTGATAGTAATCAGATGTAATTTACAATTAGGTTCTGTGTTTAAATATACCAGTCCAGTGAAGAAAATAACTAAAAATAAATTAAAAAAAAAAAAATCAAAGCACTCTAAAGGCCAAAACTGACAGTTCAGTCTAGGAAATTGTTTCCTGCACTTGATTTCTATGTCACATTTAACAGTCATGTTTATGTTTATAGGAGTTTGTATGTGCATATGTATGTGTTTGCTTGTATGGTTTTGTGTGCAAGAAGGGGAGAGACTATGAATTATCACTAATGCATGCTACTTGTCATGTTTTCAGAATACATGGCAGTCAGCAATAACTTGAAGTATGAGGAGGTATGAATCTTTTTTTCATTGCTCGATGATTCAAGATTTTTAAAAGACTTTTACGATTCTAAAAATTAATACAAATTTTATATTACATAAGTCGTACTATCTCATATAATATGCGTTTGTTTTTTTCTCCCAGATAGAGCACTACGGTTAACACCATTTGACAAATCAATATGCCATTGTTTTAATGGGCTATGCAATAAGCAGAAGAAAACATGAGTGTATACATATATATATATATATATATATATAAACTGAAAACACCAATTTGGTTTTGGTCATAGCTAGATGAAATTACTGTGACAACAGCAATTTTCCACTGTATGGTTGATACAGATGTAATTTAAATAACAGTCCTTAGGAAAGTGTCAGTATTATTTCTTTGTTTTGGTACTTCTTACAAGTGTTATCTGCAGTAACTTAAAAAACTGTAATCTAAACTAGGATAGTTATGACAGCTTTGAATGGGGTTCAATTTAAATGCTATCACTTTGGTCTTTCTATAGAGATACAGTGCATAACAAACATAAATGAATTTTAGGTTTGGGAAATAGTAACAAGTCCATTTTGCATAATAATATATGAAATATAATAATAGAGTTGGAAGAAATTTAAAGTTTCATGAAAGAAAGAAATGATCTGAGACTGCACGATTGTATATTGTCCGCTGGTCAGATGACTGGAGAAAATGGAAATGAAAGCACAATGTGAATCATGCACTAAATGTGTCAGCTCCTAATTTTGTCAGTTTTGGAGAAATCTAATGAGAAAAATAACCCACAAATAATTTAATTCCTTCCTATGGCAAGTGATTTAAGCTTCAGTCAAGCCCGGATTTTATTTACCAATTTGAAAAAACGGAGAGACAGTCCTGTGAATTTTCCAAACTCAGCCACAGATACTAAATGTACACTAAATAAGAATATACGATCCTCCTTTTTGTGAATTGGATAAGTGATTTGGGATGTGAAGTTGATGAACAGGGACCTGTATCAATGGGTCTGAGAGACCTTGCCAGGCAATAAACCCGCATAGCAGCCACATGCAGCTCACTGGTGCCCTCTGAAGAGTGCATTTGCAGCCCTCTGTTGGACAGGCGTAAGCAGCAGCCCCTAGGGAGACTGTCACAAAAGGCAGTGGACAGGAGAAAATCAAGCAAAGAGCGGAGTGTGTCCCTTCTGCAGTCTCTTCTCCATGACCATGGCCAAGTGAAACCTTTGTGTTCTTGCTCTAGGATGACTGGGACACTGTCCTTACTCACAGGTGCCATGTGGAGGCAGGTACGGGTTTTTTAAATGTGCCTCCAGTGCTTTGCTTGCAGCCCGCATCACGGCTGCAGTCAGTGCATCCTCTTCAGGTTCCTCGAAGATGGGTTGTCGTCGTGGGCCACATCAGGAGAGATGCACCAGCCAGTGCAAACCAGCTTATTTTACAGCTAGATGCTCTCTGCTAAAACTGCCTACACTTCTCTACGTCTATATAATGGAGATTTTTCTGTGCAGAGTGCATGCTGAGCACCTGAAGGTGGTGTAAATTCATGCTCCCAATAGGTTAATATTCTCCTTCTCACAGCCTTCTGACTGCAGTGCACACATCATCAACAAAATTTCTGTTGCACTCTAATAAAAAATTTGTCTGTGAGCCAAGATGATCTGACGATAAACCCTTTACAGGCTGTCTGTGAATTTCTCACCTTCATCCATATCAGCAAGGAAGTTTTAATGTAAAAGTGGTTTTATTAATTTTGCAGCAGAGGAGGGCACACTATTGATGGATTATGGCTGTTTTCCCTTTCTCTGTTTCGTAACTTTAGGTGGCAGCACCATAACAAAGGCCTTTGCTGCACATGACAACACACATTCACATGACAGCAAAATCTTTGCAAGAAGCAGCTCAAGTGACAGAGAACTCCAAAATACAAAGCTTTGCATAATAGCACACAGCCACAAGCAGCACTAATCTACAATCTTTGTGTTGTTTGGCTGTTAGGTGACTTTTCTTTCAGCATTGCAGGCACAGGGTTGCTTTTGAGATAATTTTTTTTTTTCGCCCGAGGATGTCACCTGAGCTGGCCTTGGATGTACAGGAGATTTATTCCCTCCAGCCCATTTCCTACTGTTCACTGAAGTGCATGCTGATTTTTTTTTTTTTTTACTGATCTCGTTGGAAGAGCACTGAGCCATCTTTTCCTATTATCTCACAGCAGCTCTCTTTACTCTGCTGGCCGCAGTGCTGTAGCATGTGACTTCAAATTCCTCTGTGCCGCAGATCATGCTTGCCATGGGAAATGAGAGGGTGTGATTATTTATAGGCCTGTTTAGCAAGGTGCTTCCAAATCCTCCAATAAAATCTGTATATACGCACGGAATTAATACTACGAAAAAATACAGCTTTCTATATTTATCTTTCAGATTTTTTTTCTTTTCCGCAAAGCAGTTAACAAGGGGAATGGTTCATGCAGACCTGCAGCCAGACTCAGCTCAGACCATAAATACACAGCCAGGGGACGGGGCCTGGCTGTGCCTGGAGCAGGGGCATGGCCGGGAGCACCCAGCAACACCCCTGTGCCCACAGGGGCTGCCAGAGAGCCTCACCTGAGCTCTTCTCAGTGGGGCACAGTGGGAGGATGAGGGCCTGGCACCAGGAAACCTCTCCCCAGGAGCAGAGGTGAGTGGGGCAGAGGCTGCCCGGGGCTGTGCAGGCTCCCTGCCTGCCTGAGCGGCCTGGTCCGGCCCCGGGGCTGGCCTGCTGGCAGCAGCTCCGGGCACCGGGATTTTTCTTTACAAATTAATGGGTGTCAGTTACACTTTCTGTTGCCTTGGCAAAATGAAAATTTCTGGTTACTATTTTATGTTAGTTAACACTTATTCTGGAGATGGTGTGCTTTTTAAGGTACAATTCTGAAGTTCAGCAGTGCCAAGCTGGGATCCTGCATCGAAGGCCAAACTTTGAAACATCCACTTGCTCCTTTATCACACTTCCCAGCAAACTTCTTTGGATAATATCTGGGAATGTGTATTTCCTGTTTAGCTCTTTAATCCCCCACTATTAGTTTAAAATCCTGACCTCTTACAATGAACTATTAATAGACCCATCAATCCTAAAGGTTTTTGTTTGACAAATACAGATTTGTGGTGTTCTGTGAGATGATTTGTTATTAGAGCCTTTGATAATGTGATTTCAGCCTGGTGACAGATCATCATAGCACTGTCTTCCCAGGATGTGATTACTTTAGAATTTTCCTATTACATGGCCTGAACTCCATGGATTCACTCCTCTGTCCACATCAGTACTTTTTACGAGTTTCATACTTTTTATTTCTCTGTGGACTTCTCTTTTACAGTTTGTTATGCTGTGTGACCTTGCCATGCTTCTCAGAAGCCTGCTTAATCTTTGCACCAACATCATTTTATTACCTTAAAGAAGGAAGTCATCAATGACACATATCTCTGAATTGAACAAGTAATACGGGCTCACTGCGTAATTCCCTGGCTGCCTTACTAGTGACCTTCGAAGTGTCTGCAGTGTCTCATCTTTTGCTGTGATCTCTGCAAATTTATTCCTCATTACTTCTGACACTGGGTAATCTAAGAAAACTACTCACACTGTAAAAGTCTATCATTTTCAAGTACAACTCTCAAATGCTTTTGAAAGTGTGCGTCTTATCAGATGTCACTTATCTATATTTATTTCCCTGTTGTGAGAAAAATCTCAAATATTTCTTTTCAGACAGAATCTTCTGTGAAGCTTATTTTACTCGCAACTGCAATGGCAGGCGTCCTGTCAATCAGAAGTGCATTTTAGTAAACAAATCATAACCTTTTATTCCCTATTACCTGATGCCTGATCACCTCCCGTTTCCTCATTGGCTGAGTACTACAGGTTCACAAGCTACTCGACGCTCCTCTATACCATATATGTACATTTTTTCTTTTTTTCAACCCTTTAATTTCTCCTTTCTTATATTTTGAGAACTTGTGATCTTTGTTTTACTGTTCTCACACTGCTCATCCTCTTTTTCTCAAGCTTCTACCTTATTTTGGGACAGTGAGGCCTTCTACCGTCCTCTTATCTACTTAGCATTTCTCCTTATTATGACTACACAACTGCCTTGGAATAAAGAAAAATAATTATCTACTGCAAAAACACAACTTTGTTTCTCACACTGTTTACATTCTGTTATTTAGTCACACTGTAATATCCAGGGAAAAAGGAAATAGCCACTGTGTATTGGGAAGCACACCATTTTTTTTCTTCTTTCTGTATATTGTGAAATTCTGATTTGCTTCTACCACAAAGAGTGTCTCCTACTTGACTACCCCCAAGCACCACAGTCAGAATCTGTAATACTTTCTTTTTTTTTTTTTTTTACTGTACCAAAATAATTGTCTTTTTTTTTTTTTTTTTAAATCAATATTTATAATGTAAAAGGCTGTTTACATTGAGCTTTATTCTCATGACTAGAGAGAAGAATCCTTCTGGGAGGAGTAATCCCTGGGCAATTACCTGGTGTTCCACAGCTTCCTCAGCCAGTCTTATTCTGCTGCTAAAGATATACTGATGACAGGGTGGTTTTTGTTTGTTTGTTTGGTTGTTTTGTTCATTCCTCTACATATTCACAGTGCAAATGGCTGCCAGAAGAAAACAAAACAAAATGAAAAAATATATGAACTATTTTTTTGATAACTTTATGAAACAAACCAGTTCCTAACATTAATTCCTAATAAAGAAAGTGATATCTTGAATGAGACAAAATATTTAATTATTTTCTTTGCTTCCATGAATTTTCATATTTGCCTTTCACATTTTTTTTCTCTCTCTCTTATTCAGCAGCTATGTTTTTAGCTGCAGTGTATGCCTGAGTATCAGTGTTTAATTTGCAATTTGCATGAACGCCATCACCAGTGAAAGAAGCAGTTTTCTCAGGTCAGATTTAGCTCTAGCTAGTGTTCTTGGTTGCTCAATCCACTGCCTTCCCGTCACTCCTGGTTTTCCTAATCGTTAGGTATTTTGTTTCTTTCTGTCCTGACTGCAAATTACTGTGAATTGTTTATATATCTTTCTGCAGCTGTTGCAGCATTTTTCAGGTGTTGCACATTGCTTCCAGCTCTGCAGCCTCTCTTCTTAGAAGTTTTCTGTCTTTCCAAGCTCTGTAGCACAATCTACTTAACGTAGTTGTATTTTTTCCCTCAAACATTTTATTTCTAGACAATTTGTTTTTCCACCTCACATACCTAGAGAGATCGATGAAGGTTAGTCTGTGTCTTCCACCAATCTTTTCCACGTTTTGGATCCTTGAGTCTTCTTTCTTCCTGGATCCATTTTTATATTTGGAACGGAGGACTTATATTCAGAGGAGAGGTTGGATTGTTGGATTGGATTGTTGACCCACAGCCTGCACTCGTGGCAGAGTCTTGACAGCTCTTCACTGGCTGTGCCTCACCAGGGCACTGCTCTGTGGTTTTGAGCCAGCTCCAGGTAGCAGCCTTTCAGCCTGCATTATATGGCAAGTTCAGGGCAGAGTCCTGGAACAAAAATGGTGCCAGTAGGCTCTCTGGGGTTCTCCCAGAGACTTCACAGCTCCCACTGATCTCAGAGCAGTCTCTGATCCTCCCGAGGATGTGCTTGCTGTTTGAGTGTCAGCCTATTGCTGTGAGTGACCAATCTCCCTCTTAATAGACAATTCTATAAAATAGAAATATATGCCTTAAGCTCACAAACCTGGTGTTCCTTAATATGGAAGCTTCCTCATCCACATACACCTCTGCCTACAGTTTCATTGTGTTGTTTTTAATGATTCTCCCATCGTGATGTTTATGATGCTATACAAAATAGCCTTTCCCTCCTTCTCCATCTTCCCCTTTCTTCCTCTGCAGCCTCAGGACTAACACCAGGTGCCTGTACAGGGCGGCCTGGTTTAGGAGTGATTCCCAGAGTGCAAGTGCACCCTGCCACTCCATTTACCCCCAGCACAGCCTGCTGTCCATGCAGAGGCAGTGTTGGGGAGAAATGGCCCCAGCATCCTTCTAAGCAAATCCCTCTTGTGTCTGATTGCAAGGCCAGAGGGGATCTGCAGGCTGCCAGAAGTCAGGTCCAGGTTGCTGACAGAAGATGATATTGATGCCATGTCCTGGTCTGGGAGGTACATTGCCCTAGGAGGTACATTGCAGGGCCATTATGTCTACACTGCATCAAGGTCTGCGCTGACGTAATTATTTTAGGTATTGATTGTGCCTCCTGCAATATCTACCAAGCAGATGGTAGAGCTGCACTAGCCCATAATAGTCAGTGCTAACACAACTATTTACTACTCAATGCCACTCCATGAAACTCCGTATTTAGGTTATTTAGCTTTGTTCAAAGTCTGCTCTGGAAAAGTTAAAACTTCTTGGGAGAAAAGATTCAATCCAGACCAAGGAAAAGAATCTAGGCAGAGTCTGGCAAAGCATTCAAATTGCTTCATTTAAAAAGAAACTGGATGCTCAGCAAAATCTAAAGATCTCTAAAATAAATAAAGCATTTTATTTTTACTCTCTCTGATTTGCTAACTACAGGAAGAAAAAACATGTTTTGCTTGACAGTACTTTTTATTATGCAAACAGCTCTTTGTAAGGGAAACAGGCCCATCAACTTCAGCGAAAGCTTCCTTAAATGCCTGAGATCATTAACGATATTGTTGGGAGGATGAAGGATCAGGCAAGTGTAAACCAGAGTACCCAAGATGACTAAGAGCAACACAAAAAGAGAATCACAGAACCCGAGATGATTCAGCACAGATAACCACAGGGGACATTATCACATCATGTATCGCTACTGATATTTTATCTAAAAATGTCCTTAGTTGTTTGCATGCATCCACTTAACAATTAAGGCTCAAACCTAAGCATAAATATCAGCTTAAGGGTATGGCTGTGATAGATGCAGTGTGTCTCAACATGGAAGACAGGGATTAGAGACAGTGCATCGGCACTGCTCGATGCAGAGTGAGAGGGCTGATTTGCCCTGTGGCAGTGAGCAGGAAGCACCCAGGAAAGGCCCTGGCTAGCAGCAGGTGGCACCCTGAGTCATCCCCCCAAATGCACTTGCCAGCACAGAGGAGAATAAGATCTGCTTTACGCCGTGCTTCTCTGTCTCAGACACAGTTTTGTTCAAATTTCCTTCTGCTGGGAGTGTATGTCTTGTAAATACACCTTCGTTTCTGTGCCACGTACTATTTTCACCTCTCCTAATGCAATGCATGAGCTACTAACCTTAACGTAACCGGTGCAGGCTGGTTGCACATTTGCCCCTCCCACCCTTTGCTGTGGTCTGTCCTCAAAGTACAGTGTAGGCCTACAAGAGAGGGCAGATAATCTGGAGATGCAGACCAGCAGTAACATATAATACTAACTTAGGGTTTGATCTGTAGGCAGTGGCTCTGCGTGAATACCTGTTTGGAAGAAAAGAGCTTTTCTGTCTTGCTGCATGCTTTCACATCTGTCAATAATTTTCCTGAGCAGTGTACAGATGAAGCTGTGAAAGACAGATGCTCACATTTTACAGACTGATAGTCTTATTCCATTGTGCTTTACAGCAATTCTCAGCTGAATCTCGTGTGCCACTGCTGTTACCTGAGGCTCTTACACCATTTCATGTAGACTTGCCTAGGAGTCTGTGTTTATGGGAGCAGAAAAACAGATCTATGGAAGATATCGTGCAGCTGCTCTGAAATTTCCCAGACTAAGCAATGGCAAGATGCTGCTAAGCACATGGGCATGAGTAAAATTACCCTGACATTTCCCCTCTGAATTGTCATGTTCCAAATGACCAAAACCTCTTGGATTTAAGAGAGCTACTTCCTTTTTTTTTTCTTCTTTTTTTTTTTTTTTCTTTTGGAGGTGCACTCTTGTGGCTATGCATAAATCACATGCACTCATGCACCATCTCTTGTGTGTTTATACTGTTCTGATAGAAGGAACACTGAACAACACGCATGTTACATTGCAAGACAAGTACAGTTTGGACTTCTTTCATCCTTTAACTTTTTTGCTTGGATATTTGGAACAAAGGCAGTGCAGCTACACTTACTGTGGTAGATGGAGCAGGGAGTAGTATTCATTTGTGACTTTCCACAGCTGCCTCCTTCGCCCACATAGGAAAGGGCACACCATTACTGGAACCAAAAGCAGAAAACACTAAAGAAATAGAGTAATTGTGGTCTCTGTTTTCTCCCTGTGATTTGCTCTTCTGCATCAGCTGAAGGGGCAGGTATAGGTGACTTCATCAGTGCTTGCCAACCTCCCAGAGACACCTAAAGTACAGGAGTCACCACCAAGGCATGCTGAAAACAAACTCTCTAATAAGCACTCTAAAACTTCAAAGCTGTGGGGACATATTGACTCTTACATACAGTACTTTAGCTGATACCACTTCAAAGGCTACCTCTCTGCTGCTTGTATCTCCATCACTTAATTTCACCTGTTTCATTCTGCATTTGCTCTTTGTACTTTCAGCTGGATTTTATAGCTACCAAATGACAGATCAAGATTATAAGACCAGCCATACTTGCACTATACTATATAGTGCACAGATTTTTTTTTTTTTTTTAATCTGATTTTAGGCAGGGATTTTCAAATTAGCAAGAAGTTCTCAGTTGACTATTATTGTAATGTGTTCCAGGTCACCTGAGCTGCAATTGCAGGCTTTAGTAATTATAATTACCCCTGTTATTACCCCAGTATCAGGAGTGAGGCCACGGCACAATCAGCAGAAGGACCGTTACCAAACTTTCAGACCAGTGCTGAAAAAACTGTGTTTGAAGATGTCTTTACATTTTACAAATACTCAATTTTTAATTTTCTAAAAAAAAAAAAAAAAAAGAGTTAATAAAAATATGTTTCATTTACCTTGGATGCACGGTCTAAGCTGTTGCAAACAAGGAGGTGACTCTTCCATGTGAACTCATAAAATACGAAATGTTATGAAATTCCATACCAGTTTCTCATTCAAAATACAAGAACTACGTGCAGTATACAGAGATGAAAGCAACTGAGAAGGTAGCTAATTTTTAAATACATAAAACCTGTGAGCCAACTTTGGCATCTGAAATAATATTGTAGTGTATTTCTCCAAATGTTTTTCTCTTCCACACCCTATGCAACCTGCAGAGCCGGAGCGAGTCCCGAGTGCAGGAGCACGGCAGAGCACAGCGCGCCACCACCCGGGCAGCAGCACACACCCAGGAGAGCAGTTTGTTTTTCCTGGCATGTGCGTTTCTACTGCTGTTTTGTCTTTTTACCGATACCGGAGATCTGAACGATGTTAGCAGGGAGGGAGGCATGTTTCAGTCTGCAAGAAAGGGGTCCCACACCCGGCTGCTGCCTGCCTGCCAGCACAAATTCGTCGGTGTGGGTTGCTCCCAGCTGATGGGCTTTTTCCTCTCCTCCTCATTCCTCCTTCCTGCACACTTATGCCAGCACTAGTACCTGGCTGGCCAAACAGCAAACTGAACTGATTTACCCAAAATAAACCAGAGGGACAAACTTGCTGGGTGTCTGTGTGGCCACATGTCCTTGTGTCACCACATGGGGAGATGGGGAGGGTGGGAAGAAAGGCAAGATCATCACCTCCGTCAGCAGCAACAATTCATGGACATCTTCAAATTATGTGTCACATCCAGAAATATGCTGTAACTCTTAAAGTTTGCTAAATATGTATAGGCTTGAACAATGTGCCCATTTGCGCTAGATGGAAGATGACCGGAGGAAGCCAGCACGCAGCATCATCTAAGATCTGCTCCACTGCCAGCACCCACCAGTCTCTGAGGTGGAACAAGCGGAGGAAAACAGGTTTTCCTCCACTTTTATTTTACTCACAACTCAAGGTGCGCATGCTTGTTGAAAACTCTCACTAGGACATGTAATTCACTGTTAAAAGTGATTGTCTTACCGGGCACAAATACTTGCAGAGCCCTCGTCACCTGCCCACCAAACATACAATGCTCAAGTCGATTGCCAACAGCCGTGCAAGTGTTTTGGTATTCATTGAATTCCTTAGGAGTAACTATCATTCTGCACAATTTGCATCATTCTGTAGTAACAAATGCAAGCAAAATGCTCAAATGCTCTTTTTCAGAAATACCTGCTGGTGTAATTCTGCCTGTGCCAGAGACTTCAGACTCTGCCAGTTATTTTCAAGTGACAAATGATACCTGCAGAGCTCTGTTGTCACAGACCAGTCTTCAGGCTCGTAAGCAATTCTCTCTTTGAAATGAGACTAAACAATGTAAGCCACCAAGGTTAAGCCAGGTGATACTTAAAAAACCAAGCTGTATTCTGTACTGGTATTTGTCCTGCCCCAGTGCTTTCCATCTTCTTGGAAGATAAATACTGTAATGTAAGTAGCTTTAAATAATTTAGTTTAAATTAGTTCCAATGCAGATTCCCTAAAAGAATTGAGTGCTGTTAAGACTGACAGAAAAAAAAGTGATACACGTAACATGCATCAATCTACACTGTTACCTTTGCGAAATGGGAGATAGCTGTCCCTAAATGAAAGGGAGAAGGAGGAAAAACACTTCCTCATATTTACTGCATGTGGGAACATGTAAAGCAACAGTGTTGTGGTGCAGTAGTTATCTTGCAAAGTCACACCCTTATTATTCCACGGTAGCTCATTTCTGTATTCATAACCTTAAGTCACAGTGTACATACAGGAGCTACTGTGAGGCAGCTGAGATGAAATAGTTATTTTGAGATATTTCCTCGCATGGAAATAGTTCATAATAGCTTTTTCTTACAGAGTGTCTCCAGGCTGTAGAGAAAAAAAAAAAAAAAAAAAAAGTTTGAACGGATCAACATTCTTATCCCCCAAATCCTGTGATTCTGAGAGGTAAACAAACTTGTGGAAAGTCTTCCTCTCCCAGCAAACAATGCAGAAGAGAGGAGTTAAAAAACAACAGCCAGCTCTGCAGAAAATCTTTCATCAGACAAAATGAAGGAATAATCGCTGTTGCAAAGCATTTTGGACATGGCTGCACAAACTCTAGGTCTTATGTTAACAACAACAACAAAAAAGCAGATGAAAAATAATGAACAAACGGGATGTTTATGTTGCTGCTGCTGTTCGTCTAGAGTATGTAAAAGACATTTCCAACCACTTGGTAATGACTAAAACACCTGAAATGAATTCTGTTTTTCAAGTCACTTGCTGTCAGTTGTTACAAAGCATTAAGTTATCAGAAATGACAGACACGTCCAAAGACTTTAAATAGAAAGTCTGAAGCTCACAGGCTCAACAGATGGAGACACATGATGCATTCTACATTGTTCTTACTATGTAATTATTTTTTCAGTACTGGATGGCTAAATGTGTGTGTCTCTGTGTCTGTGTGCCTGTGTCTGAGTGTAATCCTTAGGTGCCCAGGCAAACAAACAGGATAGGATGATTTACTCCCAGTTTTGCAATTACTCAGTTATACTGTGGCACATCCCTGTTGGGAGGTTGGAGTTGTGTTATTCTGACCAGCTGGCTTGTCCCACCAAACCCTTCTTTTTGCTTCACAAAGGCCTGCATCAAGCAGTGGGTTGGCAAACCTGGTCAGCTTGAGTCAAACAGAAATAAAGCTCTTCCCCAGAACTCACCAGTTCCTCATTCTGAGTAGTTCAGATGCTCCCAGACCTGTCCGGCATGTACCAATTGTCACCCACAAAGGTGTTTATCAACATTGCTCATGCACCCCCTTAACTAATACACTGGTTTCTATATGTCCATGTAGGCTTTTGTTCACAAATGTTCCCAGCTTTGAAGCTGTTTTGCTAGTGTCACTTTTCTTTACAAGCACCACGTGCCTTCTGTTGTGAGAAGCTCTAATAGAAAAAAAAAATGAGAACAACCAAAAAAACACCTCTGTTTTCTCGCTGCAGCATGAGTATCTCCTAGCTCACATTTTCCAGCCTTATTTCCACTTGTGACTGTGCTTCCAGTTCTGCTGCCTCTGAGTTTGGTTCACTGTTCTCTGTGCCGCTTGGTTCCCCAGGCTTGCTGGCGGTGTGCTGAGCCAGTCGTGGCTTCCAAGCTCTGCCTCCATGTTTGCACCCTACACTTGGTGCTGACACTGGTGCCCCTGCTGGGAGCCTGTTCAGGCAGCTCATCCTGCTTAGCTGCTGGCTTTTGGAGCAACCCCGTGAATGTATAGCTACGTATAGGGGTGGGCGGGAGAGAAAAAGAAGCCCGAATACAGCATTTGTGAGCCACCATGAAAGCACATTCTGTGTGAGGCTGTCGCTTTTGCAAAACCAGGTCATAAGCTCAGCAGAATTTCATATGCCTTGTGTTGGTACTTGAAACCATGAGCTGAGACAGGGAGTAGAAATGTGGTGCTTTGCACTGAACTGGCTAAAGCTGCTGGGGAACACCTGCCATTTGAGTATGCTGGTTTGGAAACTGTTGCCCTGAAAAAGCAGCTTCTTCACATCTCTTGGAAACAGATTTATGTTAAATTGAACTTATCCAGGGGACTTTTCTGGGTACACCACTGGTAACAGCAAGAAGTGTAACTTGTTCTTACTTGGTATTGGCAAATCCTAGAATAAATGTGAACTGATTTAGATAAGAATGCATAAGAGATTGGACATGTAGAGGAATGGTACTTTCCATAAAATGTAATGGACTTTCCATAATCTGGTGAGTCACCAAACGTGTGATCACTCACAGTCCCAAAAAAGGGAACAATGCAGTACATGAAGGAGTATTAAGTGCAGATAAGAAGCTCCCCATCATGCTGTTGACTGAGTCGGTGGACTTACAGATTGCAAACATAAATCCAAAGAGATGCTATGAGTTCCTCAGGTCTCCAATAGGATGGGGGAAGGTGTTAATTTGGATTGGGGTATGCACAGCAAATACTCGAGGTAGTTATGCATTAAATTTGTAGTGTGGACATACCTTCCATCTTAGCCTGCAAAAAAATGATTATCAGGAAGTCATAAAAACTATCTACCTTTTTGCCTCAGTCTTTGAGACATTTCTCTTAAACTGTTGCTTTAGACTCTTTGGCCCAGAAATTGTGCTTCTGTGTTGTTTTGTTTTGTTTTGAATCACTATTTGTGTCAGATCCATAGTTTGCTGTTCCATAATTAGAGAAGTTACTGGACCGTTAAGTTCTAGTACAATGTCTATATAGCAAACACTTACTCTGTCCCCCCAAAAATCTAGGGTTAGGCTGGTTTTAAATTCCTTTTGCTTCTGTTTGTAGTCTAAAACAGCAGCGTTCTCCTAACAGGAACCCTCTACATTCAGGTATACATTTTAGGCATGGGCAGTTTATCCCAGCTTGGTCATGTACCAACATTTTGCTTTATCTTAAACTGCCTACTTTGCTCTTCAGATGGCTAAAGAAAAGCGATGGCTGTCTGTTTTGCCTCTGTCTTATCACTGCTACATTCGCCCCTTCCCTCATCAATGGAATCACCCCATGTAAATTTATTATTACATTTCGTTTACGCATCTATCAGTCTATTTTCTTCTGCGTGTATACCAGAGTAGAGTGGTTTGTTTTTAAGCTCATGACTGAGGATGATTATTCTTACAAGACTTGCTCTTTGTGGACTCCCATGGGAAGCTGTGAAGGCGTCCGTGCTCCTGTCAGTAGCACTGCATGGGAGACTCTTTTTGGCAATTGGAAGGGTGAAGATGACCTTGGGCTAACTCAACAATACTCTTTCTCCTGTCCACTACAATGGTATTACTTCCAATAATTAGCTACATAAATTATTTGCAATTTATACCAATATGTCTTGTGACAACACTGTCTTTCAGTTAAGGGAAAACTGAACCCTTTTTTACCTCTGCTGGCCCTCAGACCCACATGAGGTAGCATACAATATTTGCATTAAGTAGCTTTATAATTTTAAATTTGCAAAGCAGATTATTGAATTTACACTAATTTTACAGCCGGCTTCAGAAGCCCAATTCTTTTGATTAAAATGCATTCTAGTAGTAAGAAAATGAATTCATTTGTATTGTAAGCAACTATAAAATAAATGGAAAACATCTTGCGTGTGTACCTAGTACCAGCAAGTCCGAACTATCCCAAATGGCTCTGAAGATGTAAATATGTAAAAATGATGTTTTACGTGCACATCAGAAAGTAAGACAACGGGATAACTCAAAGTTGATAGTTTCAGGAGAGGACCTTCTGTATGCACTCATTAATTACTGCACTTCGGTTGTTTTCTGAGGCCAACTGCAACAACCTTAGCGACGAATTTGTTACTTTATAACCGAGGCCGGCAGCCCCAGCCCGTGGCTCGCTTGGACTAGACGACCGCAGGTCTCTTCTCCAGCCTGCCCGGCTCTGAAACCCGAATCACGCCGCATCGGGGCGATGCCGATGGGGGTCGGCCCGCCCCTCACGCCTCACGGAGCCCAGCTCCCCGGGCCCGCCTCGAAGCTTCGGCGGCGGGGGAGAGGCGGGGCAAATGGCGGGCGGCGCCGCGGCGCCTCTCCCTGACCGCCGGCGCCCCCCGGCGGCGGCAGCGGGCACCCGCCCCCTCTACCCCCGGCATGGAGCGAGGCGGCGGCGGCGGCAGCAGCGCCGCCGGCCCGTCCCGGTCCCCGTCGCCGTCCACGTCCGAGGACCGCGAGTGCTGCGCGGGGCTGTGGGAGCTACCGGTGGAGCGCTGCGAGAGGCGGCCGGAGTGCGGCCGCTGCAGGTGAGGCGCGGCGCGGCGAGGACCCGGCGGCCGCCGGAGGCGAGCGGGAGATGGCGCGGCCCGCAGCGGCCGCCGCCAT
>NC_048926.1:65867842-65884428 GCF_011077185.1 Oxyura jamaicensis
GTTATTTATTTTTTTCCTGCCTTCCCTGAGAATCAATTGTCAAGATCATCCAACTTCTTCCACCTGTAGATTTTTGGTGTTCCTTTCATTTATGTGTTTTTCTTGTCTTCTGTTTCAGTTATGGAAAGCTATTGTTGCTGTCATCTCTCCTCCCAGCGGCTGTATTTCGTTCAATCATCTGGTCCCTGTTCCAGATTTACCCCTTTTAATGCTCATGTTTGTTACTTCTTCATTTTTTAAAGTCAAATACTGTCTGCACTGGATTTGGTTTTCCCATGGCTCTTCTAGAGCTTTAACTGGATCATAGTTCTGTTCCATGAGCTCTGCTGAAATGTTTTTTGTCAACTTCTGTAGTATTTTTTGGTTGGAACAAATAATCAAGCTTTAGTTTCCTGGATGTCAGAGTGGTGCTCAACTGTGTTGTGACTGGAAGCACAGCTTTCCTTTGCCTTCTAAATCATTGTCCTCAACTATTTTTACCTCAGTCTTCCTACGTACCATTTCCGAGTTACACCAATTAGGCCTATCCTTTCTGTTAAGTTTCTATATATATATTTTTTTTTCTCAGTTCATAAAGCTATTAAGCTTCTATGTCAATATTAAGGACCTTCAAACTGTCTGTAACAAATGGCTTGTCTTCTCATGATTGACCAGCTGCACCAGCTTAGTCACGTACAGGAGAATGCGTCCTTTCTGCACTTAGTTTTTGTCTTGATTGGCCCTATGTAAAGGAAACAGATAAAGTGTGTCCTGGGAGTTTCTTACTATGGCTCTTCTGGCCCATCAGTAGTAGAATGTACATAATTTATGCTGTAAACATGAATGGTATTTTTTCTTACCTAGTAAATAGTCAAAATACTTACTGTCCTGGATCTTTATTTCTCTGTACACATTTTTCTTAATTGTGTCTATATTAATGGTAACATATTTATTTTTATTTTTATTTTTATTTTTTACTTTCCAACCAGACAATCAACTGGCATCCAAAAGACTAGACATTTTACTTAAAATTCAGTGTGCATGTTCCTTAAGTTTTGGAAGGAGCATCTTAAAAGGCACATTTTTTGTACATTTTTTTTCAGTGTATACTAATATACCCTTAGAATGTCTGTTACAAAATATTTTCTTTTTCTTGTGGTGTGGTTGAAATTGGCATTCTTTCCAATACTTCTTTCTAGTTACAGAACTTCAACACTTCTATTTATTTCAAAACTTCAGTTTAATGAAGTTGAAAACAGGGGAATCATGTGAACAAGGGAGAGAATAAATGGACTAAATTGGAATTAATGTGAAATGTTCAGGAATGATGTATTCAGATGCTCACATCAGAAAGTGGAAAGAAAATTTTCCTTATCTTATATAAAACACCTATTGTTTGTGTGTTTATTCAGGAAGCCAAACAATCTGGAGAAATCCAGTGCTGGAAAAGTTAAACTGTCATGTTTTTCCATGTGAAGAATAAAAATAAGTTACTTTAGATACTAGATGTCTGTATACATTTCTTCTATATTCTTAAAAAAAAAAATAAAATTATAGGAGGAATATAGTATTTTTGTTTCAGATGGTAGCCTTTCCAACAATACTTCGAATGCGTGCTAAAATGGCAATTACTAAAGCTAGAGGCCTGGATAAGCTTTTTTATTCAAGATATTTCAAGAGATGTCAATTTCAAAATTTTCATTTGCTATCTAGTTTTTTTTTTGAAGTCTTGAGTAATGGGGTGGAGAGTGGAGGAAAGCTAATGCTGTGATTATGTGTGTTTAATTTCAACTTCACAGTGGTTACCAGCTTGACATAATTCTTACAGACTTTAATGTTAAAAATCCTACAGAACTTGACATAGAACCATATTTATTAAGAAAAGGCTTACTAGCAGGGGATTTTTAATTTTCTTTTTAAAAAAGCTTGTAATACCTCCTTACCTTCTTAGATATTACATATCGAGTCAGTAAAGGTACTGATATTATTCCTCTGAAGAAAGAAATATCAGTGCTGAAAAACTGATACAGTGAACATTAACATTGAAAATTAGGTAGTCTCAGTGTAACTACAGTCAAGAAACCTAAACCCATTACTTCTTCAGTTAATCACCAGAAAAACTTAGTTTTGGTCTTTGTGAGTATTTCTTCCTTGGGTGACAGGGAAAAGACAACGATTAATGACTGTTTTCTGGTCTTAGAAGATGGATGGAAAGTAAGAATTGTCCTTGAGTCATCAATCTATGGGAATAAGAACGGAAGTTAGGTATCTAGCTGCAGAACCATGTGGTGGGAGCTGCAGTTTTTGAGAGGCACGTGGATATTCCCTGGGCAATGGCTATCTGCAGCTTAACAGATGGGAACAGAGTTCCAAAGCTTTTTATAAGAAGAACTTTATTTTGTAGGAGAGTTTTTAAAAAGCAGCCCAGACGTAAGGTCAGACTGTTGAGAGGACTGTGACTAACAGTGACTAGTTTTGTTAGCACTGGTTTATATTTTTAACTGCTAGAAAATAGTAAATCAAGAGTGTGGTATTTTAGAAGGAAAGTTGCTCAGAAAAGCTATTTTGGGATTTCTTTTGATTTATTACTTGTATGGGACATCACTGGTGGTCCTTTTCAGTTTTAGAATATACGGAACTTGTTTTTTTTTTTTTTTTTGGTAGTTCTGAAGTCAGTATTATACATAACTGCGAAGTAGTCCCTTTAGGGTTTCTTTTAGTATCTAGTCAGACTTCATTTAGAAACGTAACTGCTCTCTCTTTATTAAGTGTGTTCATGAGACTGAGCTCTTAGTCTGTAAAATCATTAGGATTTAAATGTGTTTTGCACTTTTTAATATAAGTACTTGTTAACTGTACTCTCTAATAGGGAATTTCTTCATTAAAATACCAAAGAGATGAGCAATTAAATCCAGACGTTGTGTTTCTTTTGGAGATCTATACCTATCTCTAAGTTCTCTTGAACTTAGAATTTGACCATTTAAGTTCTTTTAAAAACCCTCGTGTGCAGAAACAGACATTAAGTTGAATGATGCAATGCATTAAGTTGCTTTTAAGTGCCTCCTTGAAGGCCATATTCAAGCTGATTTAAAAAAAGAAAAGAAAGCCATCAAGTACAACAACCATTCTTCTGTGTATGGCATCTGCCTGCATTGTGGAAGTTAAGCAGAGATGCCATACCATTGCTGAATGGTATGTATGCATTTTAAACTTGAGCAGTTTCAAGGGATTCAGAAATCTGAGTATCTTAGAGCTTCAGTCTCTAAAACTACTTTGGTAATGTCTTTGACATTTATAACAGTACAGTGGTTATAATCCCTTAGACCCTATTTAGTTATTCTTTAATGCCATTCTGTTATGAGCCACTGCTTTGGTTTGGTATTTATTAATGATTGCAAACATAGGTTATGTAGCAATTTTGAGGGTGGGCAGGGGGGGAAAATTAACAAGGGCAGTAGCAGAGGATCACAAAAACAACTGGGGGAAGGAGAGAGAAGGAAAAACAGCATACCCACATTCAAACCAGATTGGTTAACAGAGCTAATAATCTCTAACCTGGATGACAGGTTTTGAGGCATTGATGGTTATATTTGAGTGAAAAATTTCGGAAACTCATTTGACATTTCTTGACAGTATCCTGGTAGCCAGACTGAGAAGATACAGATGAGGTGAATGTGTCTACAAAGTAAGCCAAGAGCTGGCTGACTATGGAGCTCCAATGATCCAACAATTAAAAGCTGACGTGACAGCTGTTTAGGAGAGGCTTTCTTGGGGACTGATGCTGAATCAGAGGCTGCTGGTCATGTTCCTGTTAACCTGGTTGATGGGGTGGAAGGCATGCGCAACAAGGATGCAGGTTACACTGACCTGGGAGGAGCAGCTGCTGTACAGCAGGAGGGTAGAGCTGCCATTCAGAGAGATGTCGAAAAATTGTCTTGTCGTTAGGAACCTCACAAAATTCGGCAAATTCAGCATTGTACATTCAGGGCTGAACAAGACCTGGCAGCACTGGAAGCTTTCATAGGGGCTGGCTTGGGAGCCTCTCTGCAGCAAGGAACCAGGGCATGTATGTGGTCAGCAGGCTGAGTGGGATCCTCAGCAGAAATGATCCAGCTCATGCCAGGCTGTTTAACCAGGGATGTAGGAAAAAAAACAAAACAAACAAACAAACCAAACCAAACCAAACCAAACCAAACAAACAAAAAACTTGAGAGAGAGTGTTTTAGTGCTGGGGCAGGTCACTTGTTAAGGCTGTGAAGCCTCAGTTTATGGAGGTGCCCTGTTCAGCTTGCTCTGTGCTTTTGAAATTATTCCTGCTTTGATTGGGAAGCTGGCCTAGATGACCTCCTGAGGTCCCTTCAGATCTGAACTATTTTATGAGTCTGTTTATAGCTTTGTACTCTGTGCTCTGCCTGAGCTCTTACCTGTGGCCTCTCAGGACAGGCAGCACTAATTTTCTCAGCACAAAATCTTACTGTTGCGGTGCATGTCATTCCCATCAGTCTTTTAATGACATATTTAGGTGCTGACTATTCTCGTTTTTGTTGACTTTTATGAGAATGCTTGCGAAATACACGATGTTAGTTACACAAGTTGTATTTCCAAGTTGCACAAGAAAGGTTAATTTCTGTATTGGACTCTCTTATTTGAAAGGAGGTGTTATTGTAAGGAGTTTTTCCTCAGGAATGCTGTTAGCAGGGCTCCCTGAGTGGTCATTAGGTACAAGTTAATATGGGTCCAGGGTTTTTTGGGGGGGACTGCTATATCCAGCATTTAAAAGCACATGTGCTTAATTGGTTGTATAATTTAAAAACAGTATCTTAAACTATCCCCAAAAGCTTTAGAGTAAGTTAATTAACTTGATGCCTAGTTATATACATAAAAAAGCCATATATTCAGTAAAAATCAACATTTTAATGAAATCTAATAACTGTTGAATAGCAGGCTTATTATTTTAAAATACATTATTCATTGTATTACACCATGAAATTGGCAAGATTTGGTAAAATTTGGTAAGATTTATGTGGAAGATGGCTAAATCAAAATCAAAGTTGAAAGTATGTGCAACAGAAGTGCCTGCTATTTAGAAAAAGGACACTAGAGTGTAGTATAGCATTTATGTGCTCGTACAGCTACGAACTATCAGAAAGTCTGCCGAACAGGACATTAATCTGCTTATATACTGCCTTTTTCATATGGTTTATAATTTATAGCCAGAGAACTTGAGTATAGCTCTAAACAAAACTCCATTCGTCTGCCACCTATGATAGAAATGAATAGTTCAATAGAATTAATTGAAAGTTGTTTAATATTTATCCATTTCCTAGCATTGTTTATTCATCATATAAAACTCTGTTAACTGTATTTTTATTAGGTTGCTTGGTTTGTTTTGCTTTCAGTTGAAGTTAAACTGCAGTGAATGGTGGATTTTCATTTTAATGTGAATGTGTACTGCTTAAAGAAGTAATTTTGCTTTTTAGAAGGCATCCACTTTTATGTTAATGCTAAATATGGATTGGAATATGCTTTCTGTTGTGGATTCGTTTGTTTTACCAAAATAGAGTATAGCGATAAATTAATTTAATTTCATTGCTTTTTGTTATTTGTGAAAGGAAAAAAAAAATCATAGCTCTAAAAGATTGGTTAGGGAGGGCATTGTGGCACAGATTGGGAAAAACAAAAACTTGGCTCTCCTTTTAGCTTACTTCTGAAAGATGTGTGGGTTCTGAGCCTGCTTTCATTTAAAATGAATGGTAGAATACACTTCTGAGTTCTCTTTGTGCGAGACTGGGCTTCTAATTTAACTCCACTTTCTCATCTGCTTTATTTCAAGCTAAGATTCAGACACGGTTTGCTATTAGCAGACAGTATACATGCCAATAGACTCTGTCCTTAAAGTAATGTATTAAATAAGGTAATGTTGCGTAGGTAGGCCTAAATTTCAAATGTTAAGAGCTATTGCTTATGTGGAGATAAAGTTACTTAGAAAAGTCAGTTAATTACGTGGTCTGCATTTTTTGGAACAGGAGACTGTTGTGGATGCAACCTAGAAAAGATAACTTTAAAACAAAACTGAAAAATGTTCATAAAAGTTTTGGAAGCTTAGTGCTAGAAGTATTTGTTCTTGTGTAGACTTGCAAGGTTTCCCTTTATGACAAGCTGTAATTATCCTTTTTAAATCAAACAAAAACAAAAACAAACAAAAACAACAACAAAAAAGCATCAGTGGATGAAGCTGGTTAGGATTTTCACTTCTGTTTGTAGACTGGGTTTACCCAGCTTCAGGTGTGTTTTGGACCAGTGGAGGCAGCCGAAATTTCCTGTCATGAGCCTGCTGGCAATGTCGTAGTCCTTCCCTTTCTCCAGCTGCTCTCTTCCACACAGGGTACAGGAGAGCCTATGTTTCCTTACTGCAAGATGCCAAACTGGGAGGAAGAGGGGGAGAAGGGCTGGTCAGCTGTGAAGTGTGAGGGGCCTCATGCTGAGGTGAGGCAGTTTGGGCAGGTATGTGGGGGGCTGGCAAGGCTTGAGGCTGATGAGTGACCCGGCCCGCTTGTCCTGGCTGGTCGGTCAGAGGGGTTCATCTGCTGTACAGCTGCCCAAGAGCCACATGTAATACATTTTTGGTCCCCTTCTGGATTAGCACTACAGCTTGGTGTCAGCAGAGTCAGCTGTGTGTGCTGTGTCTGGTGGCTTCCCCCACTGGGGAGGAACTTTTGCCTTCTGCTCTGCAGGGTTTGCAGTAAGGTTTTTCTAATACATCAGTTGTGTATGTTCCTGTGTGTGGAGCTGCAGGTGTTAGCATTGTACTGGACTAGATTGTCTTCCAAATCCATATAAAAATGTAACAAAAATTAAGAGTGATTGTGTCAGCTGCAATTTAAATTTACATAGCTATTATTTGTTGCTAACTTAAAACAGGAACTGAAATACATCTAAAAATAAGCTTGACTGTGAATGTATTAATGCTCACTAACATACCATTCCATGATGTTAAATAGAATTTATTATTGGATGGATTTTTTTTGGTTTTGAAGCCTGCTGAAACTGGGGCGGCAGAGGATGTTGCAGGTGCATCAGTGAGCGTCAGGATCCATGGGTGCCCCGCACTGGGTGGGGGGTCCACCCAAGTCAGGTTTGGGCTTGGTAGGGTTTGGTGGAGAAGCCACACAGCAGGTACTTTCAGTGTTACAAACAATTCCGTTTCTCTGTACTGTTTTATAGCTTAATGGCTTCTTGACCTGCTCCAGTCCATGTCTTTAAGGTCACTTTCAGCTTTTTATTTTCAGTACTAGTGAAGAAAGTAAGATAATGGAAATATTTCCAGCCAGGTTAAGGCAGACCTGCCCAGGATATCATGTTGTTGCAGGTAAGCTGAAAAGGCAACAACTCCACTTCCAGTGAAATGGCTGCTCATGACTTTTCTTCTTTTTCATGTGTTCACCTTTAGGAAGAGGAGTAGATCAGATTTTGTATCTGTCGACAGACATAAATTAAAGAAGGTTTGAGATGGAAACTTCAAGAAACTCTGAGAGCATTTTTATAAGCATTTTGTGTTCCTACATTGGAAATAGTTTGGTGCAGCATTTAGCATTTTCAGATGTAGGCATTTCTTAATCAACTTTTAAATAAGCTACATTAATTTAAATAAACCGTAGCTGGACCCAGCTTTATCACTTCAGGCCAATAGCACAATTTCTCATATTTTAATTATTGTTTCAAAGGCTGAAATAATAACAAGCATTTGTGGAAAGAAGATTCTTTAGCTGGAAACAAACATTCAAATGTACTTCTGCAGTCTTGCAAAAAAAAATTATTTGGCTAATGATATCCACAGACCTCATTTAACTTATGAAACATTAATTTAGGAACTCATTATGCTCTTTAAAATATACTTCTGTTTTTACTTTATCCTGTTAACTAGTTTGTTCTCTGCATATGTACAAATGGATGAAGTAAGATCCTGGTTTTATACTGTCAGATTTTTTTCCCCTTGGGTTAGTGAGATCCTCTGTTTCCAGGGAAATTCTGGGCTTTTACACCAGACATTTTTTTGGTTACAGAATTTTGCTTGTCAGTGACAGCCTCTAAACTTATGAGGCAAATTTGGAATTATATGGCTGGCAGTGTAAAACTTCAGTTTAACTTCCTAGTCTTAATGTCTCAACTGCTCTGTTTGAATGCCTGTGCTGCCTCACCTCATTCAATAAATTTAAGGCTCTGCTAACTGTCTGGCATCAAGCTTGTCAGAATGCCAGCTATTTTGCCAGACTGTAGAGCCAAGATGCATGAAAATGTCAGCAATTTCAGGCTCATTAGGTTTTGGCTTTTCTGGCCTCTCTGTAATGAGTCCAGTGCTGCATAAGCTAGATGCTATTTTTTTTTATTTACTCCTATTAGTTATTGTGGAAACCACAGCCAACTTTAATATATACAGTTGAAATAGTTGCAAGGGTGTTCTATTGATTTGTTAATCTTAGTTATTTGTAAGGAAAGCTGCCTGCCAAGGTCTGCTTCCATATAATAGGTTAAGGAAATACACATGGTGGGTGTTTCATTCTTTGCTTCTTTGTATCTTTCCTCTGTTACAGACCTGGAAGATACTTGTTTTTAATACCTTCAGATTAGCTTTATAAAGCTGTCATGAAAATCACAGGCTAAAAAACCGTGAACTTACTTGTTTGTCTTTTATGATACAGTTGGTCAGGCAAAAAGGCTATTTGCCTTGGAAAATGGTCATACTAGCAGACTGCAGAGCTTAAAGTCTTTCATACAGGTGGTGTGGACCTTGTCCATGTTTCTGTTATATGAAATATATTCATTTTTGTCTATATGGCTTTAGCATGAAAATATGCAAAACAACACTCGATGTTTAGCATTCATACAAATGCTGTACTAACGAATTTAATAATTTTGTTGGATAACCCATTCTATTGCAATGCCAAAGCCTAGAGTGAGGGTCCAAATTAATTTAAAATACGTCTAATGTAATTGCTTGTCACTGTGCTATAAATTTATTCATAAAAACCACTTCACCCTTAGGAGTCAATTCTGTAGGATCGAGTGTGTCTTCAATTTAAAAAATAAATAAAATCTGTTGTACTGGATCAAGTGTCTTTTCAATTTAAAAAATAAAGTCTGTTCTACAGTTTACTTAGTGTTCAAAACTAATTTGAAAACTATGATAACGCAAAACAGAAGGGAAGCCTAGAATGATGCATAAACTACCAAATACCTGGAAGATTTTTCTTGAAGTTTTTTACTTTACTAATTTCACATAGTTATACAAATGCACTTTTTTTTTTTTTTTTTTTTTCTTTCCCTGGAGAAAAATACACACACATACATTTACTTATTTGCCTATTGTTTCAAAAAACACAGTAGCTGGTGTTGTTTTCCAAAAGACCGGAATGTTGTCCTTAAGCAGAACTCTGAGCTTGTCATGACATAAGTGACTGCTTACATCTCTCATCTCCAGAGAGTTGCATTTACTTGTCCAATTTTAGTCTTAAATCTAGGAAGAACGACACCTTGTAATCTTTGTAAGTAATGCTTTTCAAATGTTTTGCTTTAGCTGTTCAAATCCAGCCTAGTTGAGGTTTGACTGAAAATCATTACACACTGATGGCTGTTTGTTGCTAAAAAGGAAATGAATTGGTGATATAAATCCCTTTTCCAACGGTTGGGTGCCAATAGCAGAAAACACCAAGATCAAATTCAGCACTAACAGAACTTCTCTAAAACCTGCTTTGAAGATAGTTTGGATGATTTTGCTTTTCTTAGATATATTTTGTTGCTTTTTCTTCAGTAAGAGCTAAGGACCTAGTTCCCAAAATGTATTGGGTTGCTCTAAAAGTAAATAGTAAAATAGGACTGTGCTCCTGTGTAAAAGTATAGTCTGTGCTCCTGTCCTGAACACCTACTTTACTGAATGTTATTTTCTTTGCTTGTGTGAAGGAGTTGGATGTGGTCTATGGACTCACTTTTTTTGTGACCTGTGGCTCAACAGCTTGTTAATATTGTTATTCAGTAACAGTAAAATATGTAGTCATGCTGATGAAGACTGAAAGACCTGAGAGCTGCTTGTGCATGGACTTACAACTATTTTCTTTTAAATATGTATCTGTGTCAGCAAACCACATTGAAAATGAATGGGTCAGACCCACGGTTCATGTGGTGGAGAGTTGAACGGTGGAGAAAAACAGGTGCCTGGGGATGAGGATAAATACAGGGCAACTGTAGAGTGATGTTTCCTGGCTGATAGGGATAGTGGTTCTGGGATTTTCTGAACCAAAAAGCATATCTTCATGCTTTAATAGCTCTTCATGATGGATACCTTTCTTCCTGTCATGAATCATTTTTTTCCATGATTGTGTGATAAGATGTATAATGGAACTATTCATGAAACAGATGCAAGTAGGTGTTTCCTTTTGAACTTAGTACGTGTTGGTATTGTTTCATGCTTCTCTCAACTGCTTTATTCTTTGTTTAGGTTTTCAGAAGTCCTCTGCCCTGAGCAAAAGTCAAGGAGCATTTCAAATTTGCAAGAGGTGAACAGTTTTCAAATTGAGAAATTTCAATTGAATATAATAAAAAACACATTCTGTGTTTTTGTAGGGAGATTTGTAGCCCATGTTGAGATTGAAAAACAGAGAAGGAAAATGGATGTGTCTTCGCACCTCAGCGCTTAGGAACAGGAGAACTGCTGGCAACTGGTTCCAAGGGAAGCCCAATGCTTGGAAATAGTACTGTGATGTTTTTGCTGCTCGCAAGTAGTGCATGTGTTGTCTCTGTCTCCATGCCCTGCTTGCTGTACCTCTTTTCTCTTCTTTAAATTATCTCTGACTATATCCCACTTCTTTCTCTGGGAGAGAAATTCCCTGCCTGCAGTAGTTTCAGTGATGGAATACTGAAAGGTACCAAAGGCTGGTGTAAAGATACTTTTTGTGTAAATTATTGTATTGCTTTTTAGGTGCCCATGTAGTGTATCATGCCTCTTTATTCAGTCTCTTCAAGATTCATGGTACTATCCTGAAACATAGAATGGTTTGGGCTGGAAGGGATCTTAAAAACCATGCAGTTCCAACCCCACTAGACCAGGTTGTTCAAAGCCCCATCCAATCTGGCCTTGAGCACTTCCAGGGGTGGGGCATCCACAGCTTCTTTCAGCAACCTGGTCTAGTGCCTCACCACCGTCAGAGTGAAGAATTTCTTCCTCAGATCTAATCTAAACCCACCCTCTTTCAGTTTAAAGCCATTATTTTCAGTTTAAAGCCCTGTCACCACAATTCCTTGTAAAAAATCCCTCCCAACCTTTCTTGTAGGCCCCTTCTAGATACTGGAAGGCTGCTATAACATTTCGCTAGGTCATTCTCTTCTCCAGGCTGGACAATCCCAACTCTTTCAGCATGTCTTCACAGGAGAGGTGCTCCTCAGATCACCTTTGTGGCCCTCCTCTGGACCCACTGTGTCAGGTCCATATTCTTATGTTGGGGGTCTCAGAGCTAAATGCTCCATGTGGAGCAGAGTAGAGAGGGAGAATCACTTCCCTCAACCTCCTCGTCATGCCTCCTTGATGTAGCCCAAGATGCGGTTGCATTTCTGGGCTGCAAGCACATGTTGTTGACTCATGCTGAGCTTCTCATCAAACAACACCCTGAAGTCTGTCTCCTCAGGGCTGATCTCAATCCATTCTCCCCCCAGCCTGTATTTGTGCTTGGAATTGCCCTGGCCCAGGTGCAGGACCTTGCACTTGGTCATGCTGAACCTCATGAGGTTCACATAGGCCCACCTCTCAAACCTGTCCAGGTCCCTCTGGATGGCATCCCTTCCTTTTCAGCATGTCGACCACACCACAAAACTTGGTGTCATTGGCAAACTTGCTGAGGGTGCACTCGATGCCACTGTCCATGTTGCTGACAAAGATACTAAGCAGCTCTGGTCCCAAAACAGATCCCTGAGGAACAACACCACTTGTCACTTGTCTCAACCTGGACATTGAGCCATTAACCACAACTCTTTGCAACATTCCAGCCAATTCTTATCATCTGAGTGGTCCATCCATCAAATCCATGTTTCTCCAATTTGGAGACATGGATGTCATGTGGGAATCTCTTCTGATACAGCAAGCTAAGCTTATTCTGTTATGTTTAGCACTACATTTTAAATTCATGAAAAGTGGCTTTTCCTGGAACTAGATGGAACAGTTTTCAAACACATAATAGAAACGTTGCAGGTTCAGGTAGTTCCAGTCTGATCATGCATCACTTCTAGGAGGACGCCTCTCTGTTTCTGCCAGGCACTCTGGAACAATGGAAGAAGGAAGCTGCCATTAACAGGCATTTTCATGGAGTCATTGTAACACAGAACACCTCTGCCTCATTAGCAGAGGTCATATGTCCTATATACTTGAAAATGATTTCTCACAAAATGTAAAGACATCAAATGACTTATCAGCTCCCTCATGCTGTAGCGATAGAGCTTTTGTGTATTATAAGAACTTGTTATAAGAACAAGTATTCCAAATTTCTGATTGGATGAATTAATTTATTTCTGGCTCAGATTGTAATGCAGTTGCTGTATGTTGGCTGGTAACATAGAAATGCATAGTTTTTTTTTTTCTTTTTTTCTTTTTTTTTTTTTTTTCCTGTTGTGCATGATCTTTTCTTTGGATAGAATACCTTTTCTACATACAGTTTTGTAGAGCAGGTTAGCAGAATAATTAGTCTTGTGCTTTTTAAATACTTCCAGAACTTATGAAGAGCTTGAGAAGCTGAGGTGGATAAGTAGTTGCGTGTCTTTTCCAGTAATGCAAATTGACTAATCAGCAAATATGATAATCAGTTTTGAAAGTTGTATTTTATTAATACAGACATTAATATATTGATAATATACTTATAATAATAATAAAGTTAAATTTACTTAATATAATACATTAATAGCTATGGATTTGAAATTCAGAAGGTACAAAGAATTTTCACTATGATTTGCATTAGATGCTTCTCCATTTAAGTGAATAATTTTTTTCAGGAAACTGGGGGGGGTATCTTCCATTAAATTCACTGAATAAACCTTTTAAAGCAAAACAAACAACCAAACGACCCAACAACAACAACAAAAACCATACACCGGTTTTATTTCTTTTAACTTATCGTGGGAAACAAAATCTCATCAGTTTGCTTTTTTTTTTTTTTTTTTTCCTCCAGGAAGCTGGTGTTATATGAATTCACCAAGTGGAACAGGAAGTGCTTTGTTGATTGATGTCAATACTTTCTCTGCTGCTGTTTCTGATTTTGTGCCCTTTTTTTTTTTTTTTTTTTTTTCATGTGGCTGTTGACTTTTATAAAGTTTGTAAGAATTAAAATTAAGTTTGTATGCCCGTGAGTTGCAAAGTCTTTTGTCACTGGTTGGAGGAACATGGTAAAGGCAGAAAAATCTCCTAAGCATGATTTTTCTCAGAAAACACAATTAAACTACGGCTTGGAAGTTTTTCTTGGGTAAAGAATGCTCAAAATAAGCACAGGAGAAAGCTAAACACTGCTGATGGTTCCTCTGCTATCCATGAGAGCTCTGGCGGTGGTGGCTTCACTCCGCTCCACCCTCCATGCTCTATCCCTTACAGTCAGCTCCCCTCATGTCACCAATACCTAAGGTTGCAGGTGATATTGCCAAGGGGACTACCATGGAACAGATTCCTTGCATATTTGCCACAGCTCACCCTGGAATTTACCTCAGTGTTGAACCTTCTCTTAAGACGTGGACAAACGCTTAGCCTCAATAAGTCACCTCCAGCAATTATTCCACAGATAGTAATAGACAACTTAAAAGTAGAATGAAGGAAGCAGTGTAGTCAAAATAACAAAACATGATGGACATGAATTTCATAATTTAATCTAAGGTATGGTAGAGATTATTTTTGGTTATTTTTGTGCTCCAGAGTAACTAAGCATGAAACTGAATGACTACTAGTACTGCCTTCACTTAAGAAATATTTACACGTTAATATTACAGAGACATCTTGTAGTGGCTTAAAGTCATGCCACATTACCTGCTACAGACTACTTCTGCTGAGAAAATAAGGGCAGCTCATGGTAACAGAAACAGTGATATTAGATGAATTGGCACATCCTGTTCAATTATAAAGCAAATGAATACAGAGAACTCCTTCATTTATCTTTTTCAGCATTGTAGTTCACACTTTCCCTCTTGTACTGTAGTTTAAAAGCATATGTGAGCTTCAATTAACAGAGCAGATCAATAGTTCGTATATGTGGAACATCAGCTATGGATCTTCTAGTTTAAATATGATTCATATCTATTAGGACCAGAGGATGGGCAAGTTTTCAGAAATCTCAGGTACACTATGAAGACTTAGGCCTAAACTTCATGCTGTCTTTAATGTTCAGTTCAGCTGGTGACCATGGCAGTTTGGCTGCTTGTGCAGGATCCTTTTTATCAGCAAAGATTCTGGGAATACCAGATGCTCCTGAAGGCTGCACTTGCCCTAGATTTCATGCATAGGTGATGGGTCTCTGCTTTGTAGAAGACAAAGTAATCAATTATTTCACCTCAACTCAGTGCACGCGAGAGAGAGGTTCTCATTTAATTGAGGTGGCTTTTTACCCTCCATGAATAGTGGCAATTGCATCAGATCATACACTGTATATATGGAGAGTGAAAGAAGAATTATAATGTACCCCACAACTTCTATTTAAGATAACATTAAGTCCCGTCTCTTACAGAAGGCTACCCAGAAGGAGCTGTTAGATTTTGCCTGGGGAAATGCAGAACTGTGCACAAATAAATTTTAGAGATAAAATGCAAAAAGTAAAAAGTTGCAGGTATGTAATCCCAAGCCACTGCTGTTGGCATTGCATATTTTGTTTTAAATTCTGCAGAAGGATTAAGAATAGAAGAGTGGTCAGAAATTGAGTTTGTCAAAGGTCCATTATGCCCAAAATGATGCCTCCAACCATGAGCAGATATAGTCTTGAGTATGTACCTTACAGCTAAGGAAGAACAGGGTAAGCATATGCTGCCACCTCTTCCTCCAACTGCCTCTAGCTCAGGGGACTTTGAGTTGGATGCAGCTATGTACATTCAGTGCTGGTGTTTGTATATTTCATGGATTTTAATTTCATGAATGCTTCCATTTTCCCCTGAACCTATGTAAAGTTCTTGTATTCACAGCATCAGTCAACATGGAGATTGGTGGCTCTTCTCATAAGGAATTATCTCCCCATGTTTGTTTTTGACCTGGCTTCTTAAGACTTCTTTAATGCCCAGAGTACAAGATGGGACTAAACCAGAGGTTCATGTAGTGGCATAATAATGTTTCACCTTGCTGTGCAGCTAAACTCCATCACAGCCATTCTTTCACTCTGCCTCCTCAAATTGAGAGAAAATATGGTGGAAGAAAAAGTATGATGGAGAGAAAATACAATGGAAGAGGGCTCAAGGTTTGAGATAGGGAGAGCGCTCTCCAATTATAATCATGGGCAAAACAGATTCAGAGTAGGGAGATTTATATAATTTATTGCCTATTACTAACAGATTAGAGAGAGAAAACTAAAACTAAGAACACCTTCCCCCCCATCCACCATCTTCTGCCTTCCACCCCCAACCCTGAGTGGTGCTGGGGAGTGGGGAATTGGGGCTGCAGTCAGTCCCTGATACTTCGTCTCCGCTGCTCCTTCACAGTCACTCTCTGCCCCTGCTCCCCGTGGGGTCCCTCCCACGGGATGCCGTCCTTCCCGACCTGAGCCTGCGGGGGCTGCCCACAGGCAGCAGCTCTTCAACAACTGCTCCCCCATGGCTCCGTCCCATGGGCTCCATCCATCCCCCAGGAGCAAAGTGCTCCAGCACGGGTCCCCCACGGGCAGCAGCTCCCCCCAGCCCCACTGCACCTGCTTGGGCTCTTCTCCACGGGCTGCAGCACCTGGTGGCCAAGAAGGCCAAGGGGATCCTGGCGTGCATTAAAAGGAGCGTGGCCAGCAGGTCAAAGGAGGTGATCCCCCCCCTCTACTCTGCTCTGGTCAGGCCTCAGCTGGAGTAATGTGTCCAGTTCTGGGCTTCCTGGTACAAAAAAGACAGGGATCTCCTGGAGAGAGTCCAGTATAGGGGCAAATAGATGACATGGGGCCTGGAGCATTTCCCATATGAGAAAAGGCTGAGAGACCTGGGCCTCGTCAGCCTTGAGAAAAGAGGACTGAGGGGGCATCTTATCAATGTTTATAAATACATGAAATGTGGGTGACACAGGGATTTGGCCACCCTCTTTTCAGTGTTTTGTGGGGACAGGACAAGGGGCAATAGCCACAAAATGGAGCACAGGAAGTTCTGTATCAACATGCAAAAGAACTTCACAGTGAGGGTGATGGAGCACTGGAACAGGCTGCCCAGGGAGGTTGTGGAGTCTCCTTCTCTGGAGATATTCAAGGCCTGCCTCGATGCCTACCTGGGCAACCTGCTTTAGGGAACCTGCTTTGGCAGGGGGGTTGGACCCAATGACCTCTTGAGGTCCCTTCCAACCCTTACAATTCTGTGATTCTGTGAAACCAACATGGGTACGGACAGCAGCAATGTCTGCACTGTCAATAATAGAGAGA